>NW_022688484.1:963982-994177 GCF_011630105.1 Anneissia japonica | reverse complement strand
TGTCATATATAATATGTATGTATGAATATAGAGGTGAGTATAACACGAATGCAGCACAGGCATATAATAGTATAAAGAAATGTTTACCTTTGTTGTAGGCAGACCTGTTTCTTGGTCATTATATATGTTTCAATAATCATTTTGCTTACTTTTCAGAGAGACACCAAAAACCACTAGTCCAACTGGTTCTGCGGCCAAAGTCAGTATTGCTAAATGTTGTTATTCTTTTTTATTTACATGTAGATATTAAGTTAATGATATCATTATTAATTATCTACAGCTACATAATATTTATCAACCTTTTTTTTACTTGAAATGAAATGATAAACAAACTATAGAAGGTTTGTGCTGTGACTTAGACCCATTATCATGAATAACATTAACTTGAAGATCCTGAAATTGGTTTTACAATAGTATTAAATATTGCACATTTCTAACCTTAGTTAGCTGAACTTGATGTCAATAATTTGTTATTAATTTATTATCAGACATGGCATAAAAAAAGTATCCCACTGTTCAGAAATTAGATTTAATTGCTAGAAATAGTTTTGTAAACCATGGTCTAATAAACAGCTCCTTGATATGAAGATAGCATAAATATACACAGTGGGTATACACTTTGGTGTATCCTACTCACTAGTGCACTTTACCCATGACCCAGGCCCTCAAATTTTTAAAACCAGGCTTCGGAGGAAAATCTTCTTTTGATATGTTGTACAACTGACACAAAAAGCATATTTAACGAAAAACTCATAAGCGGTTAATCACATACAGAATTTTGAATATTTTAAAACTCGGGTAAGAAGGGGGGGCGTAACCACCATTTTTTTCAACCTTTTTCCAACAGTCTTTAAATATTCAAAAACCTGTATCTTTCGAAATTTTGTTGTGAAATATGCTTTTTATGTCTTAGTAAAATCAGTTATACAACATGTTAAAAAAAAAACACTTTTCCTACGGAGCCTAGCTTTAAAATACATTTTAGGGTAAAATATCATGCCTGAGTGATAAATACAGTTTCCCCAAGTTAACGTGTGTGCAATCTGCAGTTTTAGAAATATTAATTGCTATTATTATTTTTTATTAATATATTATAATACAAGTAGTTGATTCAAATATGCATGATAAATTATATTTATTATTTATATTATCTGGGATTATGAAAGTACTCTTTTTCCAACAGCTCCCAGAATAACATTATAAACTAAGCCTCAAATAAGCTTAAAAAGAGAGGCTGTTTTAGTTTTGAGGGAAGGAAATCTAGTTTCAACAAGAAAATTAAATCATTAGGCTAACATTGAATTAAGTATATTTGGATATGTACAAATTAATTAAGTCAGTCATCTTATGTCAGTAACTTTTTTTCCAGCATATGCAGTTTGTTACCATTAATAACATTTTTTTTTTACAGCAAATATTTTGTATATTATTACAACTTAAACAGACAGTAGATGGTGTATCTTCAGAAAATTTAATGGGGAAATGAAAGGGCTGCCAATCAATTTTTGTTCTCAATTTACCATAAACACTCTTGTATCCATGTAAAAATTGTTTTTTGAGCGATATTTGGTCAGCAAGTTGGACATTCACCTTTATGAAATAAAATATAATTTCTTTTTAATATCTACTACTGTACATATAATATAATTAAGTCTATGCCTAACCATAATATACCAATATTTTTTGCATTCATTTTTATAACAAAACATTGATATTTTATTGCTGATTTTAATACTTTTTTCCCAGACAAAACTTACAGCGAAGGATAAAATGAAGATGATGATGCAGAGGGCTCTTAATAAACAACGTAAGTTTAATAATAATATGTGAGACTTGTGTAGCACTTCATGCCAGCAAGGCCTCTAAGCCCTTCACATTATTTCCCCCGATCATTGGATTAAGCACATATGGGACATACTCAGCTCCCTGGGGAAAATTCCAAAATGTTGCAGCTGTAATCAGCGCATTTTTTGCTTGAACCTACCAGGTACCCACTTGTACTCTTGGATGGTGAGAGAAATGTAGGTATGGTTCCTTGCCTAAAGGACACAAGCAAAATGAATAGCGAGGGATCGAACCTTTGACCGCAAGGTTAAGAAGCAGAACTACAACCGCTGCATGAAACCGCTCCCACCTAACTTACCACAAATTTGATTTTGTTTATATATTAAAATTTCATCAATAAACTTAGAGCTAATGAGCAAGAAAGGTGGAATGTTGTGGGCTTAATTTAAGCCCAACAAAAATAAGTGGTCAACTGTCGTTGCACTAAACAGATGAAAAAGAAATAACCACTAGGTAATATAATAAAAACTAATGATAATGGAATATGCTAATGCTTACAGAGAGGGAATCACGGCATTTGGTCTTTATAATCATTTCTGCAGTCACTGCAATCATGACAAGTCCCTCAGGTGTAATCTCAATTGATCCTAACATAATGAATAAATGATGATTATAAACATGAAGGTGATAGCTTTTGTAGTAACAGCTATCGACCTTCAATTAGAATAGTAATTATAAAAATAAAATATACAGTAGTAGCAATATTTATAATAATAATAACAGGGGTCCTAAGTCTTCCGGAACTCGCGGAGTCTCCCGGAAATCGGTACGGCCTCCCCCACTCCCGCAAACAATCAATAATCTCCCGGAAGTTAACCCATCTCACTGCTGTTTTCACTGCTTTATTATCAGTTTTCTCAAGGAAGTCAGTGCCGATGGGCGTCACTATGTACACAAAATAAAATTAAATGTGAGAAAGCTCATTAACCAGGAAGTCTGAGAGGACCACTTCCGACCATCTAGAAGTGCCATATCATAAATTTTCTTACCTTGGCTCCAACCACGGTGGGGCTGATGTAGTCTAGACCCACAATCTGTGGAAGTCCTTCCCTGCCCCCACCCCACCCTTCGACCCACCACTGCAGATTTCCCGAAAATGACTTCATCCAACTTAGGACCCCTGATAATAATAATAATAATAATCAGAAATAATATTTATCAGACTGAACATTCCCCAGCAAATCATTAGTTTAAAACGATGCATAATGTTATATAATAATTCTTTGCTACATAGTAGATCCTGACTTGTAACCAGATAGATCTTATTTCTGAAGCCCCTCTTTCCCCCCCTCCCCCCCCCCCCCCCCCCCCCCAATTTTGAAAGATCTCGCCTCTGATAAACCAAACCACACCTCTAAACTATCAAAATTATAAGGAAATTCACCATTTACAGACACAAGCAAAATGCATTTTGAGGGATCGAACCTTTGACCTCAAGGTTGAGAAGCAGAACTACAAACGCTGCATGAAACCGCTCCCACCTAACTTACCACAAATTTGATTTTGTTTATATATTAAAATTTCATCAATAAACTTAGAGATAATGAGCAAGAAAGGTGGAATGTCGTGGGCTTAATTTAAGCCCAACAAAAATAAGTGGTCAACTGTCGTTGCACTAAACAGATGGAAAAGGAATAACCACTAGGTAATATAATAAAAACTAATGATAATGGAATATGCTAATGCTTACAGAGAGGGAATCACGGCATTTGGTCTTTATAATCATTTCTGCAGTCACTGCAATCATGACAAGTCCCTCAGGTGTAATCTCAATTGATCCTAACATAATGAATAAATGATGATTATAAACATGAAGGTGATAGCTTTTGTAGTAACAGCTATCGACCTTCAATTAGAATAGTAATTATAAAAATAAAATATACAGTAGTAGCAATATTTATAATAATAATAACAGGGGTCCTAAGTCTTCCGGAACTCGCGGAGTCTCCCGGAAATCGGTACGGCCTCCCCCACTCCCGCAAACAATCAATAATCTCCCGGAAGTTAACCCATCTCACTGCTGTTTTCACTGCTTTATTATCAGTTTTCTCAAGGAAGTCAGTGCCGATGGGCGTCACTATGTACACAAAATAAAATTAAATGTGAGAAAGCTCATTAACCAGGAAGTCTGAGAGGACCACTTCCGACCATCTAGAAGTGCCATATCATAAATTTTCTTACCTTGGCTCCAACCATGGTGGGGCTGATGTAGTCTAGACCCACAATCTGTGAAAGTCCCTCCCTTCCCCCACCCCACCCTTCGACCCACTACTGCAGATTTTCCGGAAATGACTTCATCCAACTTAGGACCCCTGATGATAATAATAATAATCAGAAATAATATTTATCAGACTGAACATTCCCCAACAAATCTTTAGTTTAAATAATGTTATATAATAGAAAATTCAAGGATATTTTGGAAGCTATTATCTTACTTAATCCTGTTAAATAAGTAAAATTCAACATTTAATTTTAAGGAAAGTTTTAGATCTGTCTCTTATACACATCTAGATGTGTATAAGAGACAGCCTCTAAACTATCAAAATTATAAGGAAATTCACCATTAACATTATTGAATACTTCAGACCCCACAACTATTCTTTTCTTGCAGAGGTGCCTACACACCTATAGACCTTTGGCTTTCATAGGTGCACCCCTGCAACCAAATTTAAAAAGCAAAACCATAGTGAGACATATAGCGATACCACATGTTCTTAAAACCCATTTATTAGCAATGCTAGTTGAGCATATATCCAATCCGGGATCTGCCCAATAACATTCAAATTTATACCAGACAGTTTAAAGGGACAGTGTTGCATTTTCACAATTATAAATCCTAAAACCTATATACATGTTGAAATGCTAGTTAAAAATGCGAACATCCTGAGCTATTCAGCCAATGGGTGTCAATGATACTTAATGTAGTCTTACATAATGTTTCCACTTTGAAGGGAGAGTGCCATGTCTTGACAATTAAAACTCTCCTAAAACCTGCTTGCATACTTCTGTGCAAGTTAATGTATTCTCTAATAATGTCTCTAGTTTAAAGGGACTGTGCCCCATATGACAGTCATAGAACCTACATGCATAATTCAGTGTTAGTTAATATGCAAATCAATTGATAATGATTGTTTAAAGGGACAGTGACACAATTTAAACATGTGTCACTGTCCCTTTAATCAACCTTTATCAATCTGTTTCAGTGCCAGTTGAACATTTAAATCTGTGGACATTGACACACAGTGACAAAATTGCAGATATGTGTCGCTGTCCCTTTAATCAATCATTATCAATCCGTTTCAGTGGTAGTTTAATATGCAAATATGATTGATAATGACTGGTTAAAGTGACAGTGACACATAGGGACACAATTGTAAACATGTGTCATTGTCCCTTTAATCAATCATCATCAATGTGCTTCATTGATCGTTGAACAGGTAAATCGATTGATAATGATTGTTTAAAGTGACAGTGACACAGATTTACAATTATAACTAAAATACTTGCTTACTGCAGTTTTACTTATAACCATTCTGAGCTTCCCATTTTATGATTAGCTATTATTCTGTATGTAGTCTGTAATTAAGGAGACGGTGACATTTTTACATTGTAACATGTTCACAGTTATTAATGTTGTAAAACATTGCATGCATATTTAAATTATATCATCCTAAGCTCTGCCATCTGGTGATTAGCTAGGCAATAGCGTGTGTGGGAAAGTGAGCAACCCTCGCTTTAAAGACAAATTTGCGAAATGATTGTCGTTATAAATTATGGGGTTAAAAGGACATGGAACCGGTTTCCTGAAACAAAGTTGTGGTAGATTTGTTAAAGGAAATTATGTAGAAATAACAACATGTTTGAATTTTCCACCATTTCCTTCACAGATAAAGTAGATAAAAAGAAGGAAGTCATAAGGAAAGAGGAAAAACTACAAGCTCAAATTGTAAGTTAATGTTATTTTATCTTCTGACAATTATGCTATGGTCTGTTATTAAAGAGCTTTCGTCTATCTTGAGAACATGCCACCTAAGAATATGCAGTTTTTGGTGTATGATGTCACCAGTTTAGGTGTACTTTTAAATTGTCATGTACTCGTAACCCACCCTAGATTTAGCCGAGCGTTAAATCAAGAATGGGAAATTGAATGTATTTGCTACATTCCTATGGTATATTATTTTGATCTTCGTCTTGTGATATACTGTAATAACATAATATAATAATTGTCTTGGTGATTCGATTCCCCAATAGGGACCTCTCTGATTCAAGGCCACTTTTTCAAAGAACCAACTAACAATCTTCAATCTTTCAATGCAAACCTAACCCTCTAATTGGAAACCGCACCCCACTACCACCAGCCCCACATTTTCAGGTCCCGAAGGTGGACTTGGAGTGCAAGCTGTACTACTAGCATGACAATTCACCCTCTGATTCATACTTAAGTATACAATTCAAATATTGAATTATATTTTTAAATGTTTTTTTTTTAATCAAGCAGACAGTTTATAACAGGAAACCATGCATCATTCTGTTAGGGTGACGTTTGTTATTTAAAATAACCTACTTTCTAGGTAAATAACCTAGCTGTCATCATATTGTTTATCTGATATTAGCAATGATGACTTTAAAGGTTTGTGAATAGAGTGTATCAAGCCCGACAGGGAGTCCAAACCACCCAGGGACCGCTTAGGGCCTCTGGTCAAATCCAAAGTGAGTTGAAGTGGAAAATCCCATTTCCCTGGAGAGAATTTAGGGTTTAGGTTTGCAAAAATTAAGGTTTTAGGCCACAATATCTTGGAACTGCAATCAGAATAACTTATATAATTTATATATTTTTTTTTCTTTTCTTTTTTTGGATGGCATGCTTGTCTGAAATAGGTAAAATTACACTCTGACCCCCGTTGGTACCACAACTACAGAGGTAACTGGGCAAGAGTTACCGGTATTATGTATCTACATAATGATTCTATTAGAATAGAGCAGTTTAATTTATTTTTAAGCACTTTATTAATTTTGTCAGACTGGCTGCAGACATCACACTAGCACAATCGTCCTAGTTTAGCTGATCTCAGTATTGTAATACTGTATAGGTATTACCACACCAAGAACCAAGAAAGACCAGTAGTGAAAAAAGTGGAGCAGGAGAAATGTGGGCTCCTGTTTGCATTGAATCAGAGATGTACAAAATAACCGCCCTAGTTAGCAGTCGTTATTCCCTGTGCAATGCTTTTTTGCTCAAGCGACCCAGACAGAACTGAAGTATCTTATGCACTTGGTATATCTTGTGCTCATATCAAATTCTTAAACTTTTGTCTGGTAGTATGTGTATGCTTTGATATATTGTGTCTTTGATTTTATTCTGAAGAACCGTGAAGATGATTTAAGGGAACGTGCTAGGCAGATGCGGCGAATCGAACGTGAACGACGGGAAAAGGAATGGGAGGAGGAACACGGTCATAACTTGCGGGATTCTCCTGATGACTCGTATGAGAGGCGTAGAAGTAAGTAAAGCTAATGATAATCTATATGTTAATATAGAAATAGATATTGTCAACAGTGGTGGTGTCAGGATTTGTCCAATGGTGGAAGAGGGAATAAGTGGTCTGGCACGGGAACTGACAATTGTATGGGAATTAACGGATAAGCTTTGATACTCATTGATGAAATAAGACATCATTAGGCACCTCCAGTTGACAGATGGTTATGACAATCTGGTTTACATTCACCAATTGTTTTTATAGCATCTTCTGAAGCATCAATTTTATTAATTTGTAATATTTCTCTATAAATTATTTAATAGTTTTTACATTCAAACATTCTAAGTTAACTCTGAAGGTTACATAAGTTTCACATTTTCCCTCTGTAGCAGGATAACACTGGCTCCAAACCCTGCCCCTCTCCAAACCCTTCCCCACAAGGTTTGGCTTGAAAATTTTGTTTTCGGGGTGCTTAGCAATCTAATGAAGATACTTGCTAACTTGATATTTTGTTTTGAGAATTTGAAATGAAGTAATTTTGTAGGCCTAGCAAAAGATTTTTATGGTATAAACCCTTAAATTGGCTGGCAGAAAATTCAAGGATATTTTGGAAGCTATTATCTTACTTAATCCTGTTAAATAAGTAAAATTCAACATTTAATTTTAAGGAAAGTTTTAGATCTATGAAAAAATGCTAGTACATCTTAGAATCCTTAATCTATAAATGGTAAGGCAGTCACCATAACTGATTCTCACTTTTGATCACAATATAACAATTTTTCTATTACTTTTTCTTAGGGTATCGTGATTCAAGAGGGTCTCCACCACCAAGACGGCGTTCCCGATCTCGATCTCATTCACCGCGTCCTCATCACCACCATCATCATCACCATCATCATCATCATCGCTACTGAAGCTCTAATGCCATTACCTTATTTTTTCTTCTTTGTTTTAACCCTGGAGTATTTGTAATGTCAGGTGGTTAAGAAGTGGTGGGGGGTGGGGAGGCTCTTTCTGCAATGAGAGAAAACTTTGAAGATGTTTTGCTGAAACATGTTTGGTTTAGGATTTATGAGAACAATGTCTTTTATATTCATTGAGGTTTGTAAGTAAACCAAGGAGGTACAAAATACCTAAATGGTGAAAAAAAAACATGAACACAGTTAATATGTGTAGGTAACTGCTAAGTGAGAGTGAATGATTGAATAAATGTTTGTGGGTGTTTGTATGGGTGAGTGGGTGAGGGTGTGTGTGCATGCGTATGAGACAGTTGACTGAAAAGCGGTGACTGTGTTTATAGTGTGAGATTTGTGTGACTATCCACTTGAATAAGAAAGGTGGATTTGTGAATAGTGTAAATTTTTAATGCGTATATGTGCACATTTGTGTGTGGGAATTGAATAAGAAAGAACTGAGTGAGTTTTGGAATAGAGTATTGAACACCAGTGGTAAGTAAGTGTGTTTTTAAAATGAATTGGACAACTTTCCTTAGCCATCTAATTTTTACGGAGAGGTGTGTGGGATGATATTAATTTTTCTTATTAACTAGTAGTCCAGAAGAGCTTTAATAATATTATGAATTCATTTTTTAAAATTTTTACTTCCACAGTAAATAATTCTGAAAATATTAACAGTATGTTGAATGTACAGTATTCTTAATATACAATGCCTTCCCATTTACTTTGGACGGACATGGTGTAGGCCTATATTACTGTACACGATTAAATATTGATGAAATTTACAATGATCGATTGATTAATTAGATTTATTCCGAGTACAGTAAATAAAACATTAAAGACGCTAAATAACATGCATACATCGGTGCACCAACAAATTGGAAGTTGTATATTTAAGGAAATGTGATATTTTTTCTTTTACTGTCATGATCGCCGTGATAGAAATTGAAAATAAATGATCTTATCGAGGATCAGTAATACCATAACAAAAATATTGTTTTAATTATTTTTTTTCTTGTAGCATGCGGCAAGGCTTAGGAATGCGATTGGTTGGGGTTGCTGCATTGTGTCCTTGGGCAAGGCAGTTGTACCATAGAGAAAGTAATTTCTCTATGATTGTGCTTCACCAAGCAGTTTATAGGTATCAGTACTTAGCTCCGCCCCTTGGATATTATTGCTAAGGTCTACAAAATGACGGCTGTAGCCTGGTTCTCACGAGAGCCCTAGTATCAGGAGCTAACTGTTAGCACCTTCGTGAGAATGCCCGATCGGTTAGCGCTAACGGTTAGCAAGCGCTATCGGTTAGCAAGTTGAGCATGTTTCTATCATCAACCAATCACATGTACGCGTTTATAATTTCCAGTTTCTTATTGGCCAGTGATTCAATCATCATATTTTGGCATCCAGATCAGGATTTTCTCGGATGGACGCACGGCAGCTAACGGTTAGAGGATCCGGATCCTGCTAACCGTTAGCAGCCGTGTGAGAACATAGCCTATAGGTATCAGTACTTATGTACGCTAAGCCCCGCCTTTGAATATTGTTGCTAAAGTCCACAAAACGACAGCGTTAAAACATAAGCAAACACCTGCGCTTGTGGGACAAATATGTGTGCTTATTGGAAACGCACGTATTCCTAGCCGTGTTGTGATTTGTCAGTTGTTAAGTTTGATTGACACTCTTGAAAGGTCAATTAATGCGGTATTAGGGAGCTTTCGATTTGTGCGACGACGCTAGAACGGAATCACTCATGCGTGACCGTCCTACATGGCGTCCTACGTTCTCTGCATACATAGATTTGGCCAAATTGCTTTCAGGAATCTACTCGGCGAGGTGTCCTTAACGTTCTCGCATGCGCAATGACTTTTAGTGACGTCATTACGTTCTACGCCCTACCGTTGTGCAATCGAAAGCTCACTTATAAAATCACCTGGGATTAGAAGGTAAGCATCTTAACCAGCAAGCTACAGCTCCTGTTTACACAACCTTTCATTTCTGCCAGTAAATTTAAGTATTTTCGTAGTAGTAAATCATGTCGATTGGTGAATGGTTGAAATAAACTTATTTGTTTATTTTCATTTTTTGTTTTTGTTCGTGTTTTTTGAGTATGCAAGTCATTAGACAGACCAGTAGCACGGCTGGAATAGAATCAGTACTTTATAAAGTTCCTATCTACACACCATTTAATTTTTGGTAGTAAATTTAAGCATTTTTGTAGATTATCCGTAAATCATTTCGATCCGTGTATGATTAAAATAAACTTATTCGTTTGTTTTTAATAGTTTTGAGTATGTAAATCAATATACAGACCACAAGGAATAGCATCAGTGGATAAACGTGGACAACTTGGATTACTCCTTTTTCACTTTAGTTTTCAATTCAATTCATTTATTCATCATCAAATCAATGTCAATTTACAAATAAAACTATTAAAAAATGTTTAAAATAGGATAAAAGATGAAAAGGACATACATGAAACTCTAATGAGCTTGTAAAATGAAGAGAGTAGTAAAATTGTTTGACCAAATAAATGGAAAAATTTAACAAGCAAACAAACGAATGATTAACTAAGGACAGATTTCAACGGTTTGGGAAGAACAGACCTATGCCAAATCATACTGCTTGAAGAACGTTTGTTAGATGGCTCCAACGGACAGACTAACGATGGTCTACTGGTCGTTCGGGTGAGAAAGTTTAACAACAGAGGCAGAAAGTTAAAGAAGTAATGTAATAAAATTTATGATAATATTCATAGAATTAATTAAATAAAATTTATGATAAAATTCATGATAAAATTAAGTAAAATACTGTATCATTTTCATCCCGGAATGTTTGGAACCGATTGGACGTGAGGACGTATCAAACTTAATCTAAACTAATTCCTCCATGGTTATGGTTACTTCTACCTACATACTACCAATATCAACAATACCACCAATGACAGTATGCAGTTTATCACGGGTCAGACTATGGATAGTGGAAGAATACAATAGCTTCCCCGGAGCTTCGATCCTTTGGGAGGCTGATCAAAATTTAAGACCCTATTAAACTTGCTAGAGTTCTTTCTCTATGAGTTAGTATACTTTTCGTAAGACCCAGGTACCTAGAAAACAAGTGCCAAACTAGACACACCTGTCTGTAAACGAGCAGGAATGGCACCAGTGGGGGAGAGGGGACAGGGCCCCCGTTGGGGAGAGCTTTCCCTCTCCCCGCGTCGCGGACGAAATTCACAATTTGTCTGTGAGAAAAAAAAATTATATGTATTTCCTACATATTAATAGACTCTAAAATCGACTAAATAAGCCTTTGAAACCATTAAATTGTCATTTTTCGAGGGCTTCGCCCCTGGACCAATTTAGGCGGCGCCCGACCACGCCCATTTTGCTCTCGTCGGAGACATTGGCCCCTCTGTCGGGGACCATGGACCCCTCGTTGGGCATATCCTGGCGCCACCCCTGTAAACGAGTCAAAACATTCTCGGAGAGTAGCGTCGAGAAACATCTACGGAAGCTAAGAAAGACCTGCCGAAGAACTCCACCAGAAGTCGGTTAATGGTAGAGAAATGGGGTATACACCTGCCCATCCCCACTACCAGAAGAAATGCTGTTGCATGCAGACATTGGAGAGTGAGAGAGTGGCAGATCCTGCGATTCAAAGTACAGTAGAGAGGAAGGCCATGGAGGGACATTTGAAAGGTGACCAGTCTTCAGTACCTCTGCCCAACCATCACTGGGAATGACTAACTTTCATGGCCCCACCGTCGGTCAGATTTAAATATACTGTAATTTTCTTTTTCCCATTTTATATCGTTAGGCGTCCGCAGCCCGGCGTTCTCCTTTTAACGCATCTGGATTGACTTGAATTTTGTTGCATCTTCATGCATATGTGTTTCCAATCATAAAGAAAACATACTTAACATATTAAGCTCAGTTTTAAAGCCAGACTCCGGAGGGAAAAAAGTTTTTGATAATTTGTACAACTGATTTTTCTAAGACAAAACGGTGCTTACCGAAAAATTCGGGGACGGTTATGAGATACTTTGAATATTATGAAAACTGGGAGAAAGGGGCGTAACTACACCTTTTTTTTCACTTTCCCAGTTTTTAAATTTACATTTACCGTTTACGAGTTTTTTTTTTTGTTTTTTTTTTGTTAAACACCTTGTTTGTGTCTTCGAAAATTCAGTTTTACAGCCTCCAACATATCATTTTTTTAAATTTTCTCCGGAGCCTCCTGGCTTTAAGTTTAATATGAATTCTTTTCTTACGTACCGTATGTTACTGTGTCATATACGAAGACCTATATAACCGGGATGGGGTCACACTTATACATCGTTTGTATCTGTTATCGTGTGCTTAATATGTAGTGTTTATTCCATCTCCTTTAGGAGTTCAATAGCCTGTGTAGGCCTGGCCAATACGTTCTTTGACAAGCTACTGCCGAGACAATACCGGAATTTCCTATCACAGGAAATTGTATGGCAATAACTGCATGGTTTCAGGGTGGTGGTGTCTCCCTGTCGTCCGCATAAATTGTAATCCATTGAAAAAAACATCCTGAAAGATGCATGTGTTAGTGATATACTGTAAAATCTGTGCGTGTTTACTTTTTCAGATTTAAAATTCCAGCAAAATTTTCAATTTAAGTCGTAAGCGGACTTTTCAAAGCACTGAAGGGAATATTTTTCACAATTGCAATAAACACATCGGAGACATTTGTTGCGCGGCTATTGTCTAAATGTGATACTCATCTTGATAGCGAGAGGCTGCAGGTTCGAATCCCGCTACAAACACTTTTCATAATGAAAAGGGAAATTTTCACTTGCTGCTTACTAGTGTTTTTCGTCAAACACCCTTTTTGTGTCTTAGAAAATCTCGGTTGTTCAACATATCAACAGGTTTATTTATCCGGAGCCTGGCTAGAGGTTTGCCAACGTAACGAATTTCCTTTGGAGATGTAAAGTTTCTTGGTATCCTGTATTCTCAGTGGCAAGAAGTTCGATTGCGGTTTCCATTGTTTGGACCCTTGTGTTATCTCGTCATTGTGATCTACATTTTCTGTATTGATTATTTTTTTGTTTTGTTTTTGTTTTTGTTTTTGTTTTTTTTGTAGCATGCCTTGTAGTTTTCCGCACTTGGTTGTTATGTTGTTACGTTTAAACCCTACAAATTTTCCTCACTTCTCGCCGTTTGTCACCAACTGCGAAATAGGGCTTAAGCCCAAGTCGGACATGCGAAGCCCCCTCCCCTCCTGTCGGCCACGACTCGTCGGGGGAAAGGCACAGACAAAAAAGCCCTTGTTAGAAAATTGATATTCAAATTATATATCGCCGTAATCTCAGATCAGTTAAAACCAACCAACAACATCCGGTTTTTCTACGTACTCTTTACCCCATAATGGCTTACCCCTAGACCCTACCCCCGCTGTGAATTTATTAGGCCTATTAATTTCATTTTTATCAAATGGGCAACACATAGTTTTACATTATTCGTTTGTTTTTTTTTATAAGAAAATCTTAGGGCCTATATCTTATTATATAAGCCCTTGCCAAAACTTCCTTGTATAGGCTTTTATCAGTACTGTATCGAGTACTGTCAAGCCCATGTGTCAAATATATACGTATAGTCCAATGACAGTAGGCAGTATTTGTATGGTTGTACTGTATACTGTATTAAAATTACATTTCTTCCGTTAGTTTTTATAAACGACCTGTTCATGTCGATTGCACAAGCCCACAATATGACAGACAGTGGTTAAGTTTTCTTCCAAGTAATTCGCCTAAAATGGCTATAGTCAATCAGGTGACAAATCCCACAATATGACATTGATTTACGATAAATTAAGATGCGGTAACGCCGAACACAAGGTACTGTAGTGGTGATTGGTACCTCTTGATAGCACTTCAGTACTTTACATTATTTTTTGATAGCTTCAATCTGTTTATAAAGACCTATAGTAGTCATCCAAGATTTTATATCATTTTCAAGTAAACATACTTCTTCTGTGAACTTCCCCCACCATTAAATTAGTTTATTCTTAAAACTTAGATTATTTCCGGTAATGGCATTACTCCATGTTGAATATGAATAATAATATATTTATATACTTCCCTATAGCCCTATTATTTATCTAGGCCTTTATTCGGAAACTGCATCAGTGACAAACTTCTTAAAGGAATATGCGTCCAAAAGGAAAAAAAACCCTAAAAAACTACCTTACTTAAACTGTGACACAGTTAAATCAAAATCAAGTTAACTTTTATATGAGTACCCGGTAAATAAATGTTGAAAAGGCTAACCATACAGATATTACCTATATATCTCTTTGACTTTGCGTACAACTAGCGTCAAAACTTAAGTCTGGAATAGTGGGAAACAAGATATAATTTGAAATGACTTTTTATAGAGAAACAAAAGAAATTTACATAAATCTTAATTAATTCCTTAATAATGAATAAAGTGAGTCGTAGCGTACGGTACGTCTGCAAAATGTTAATTGATATCATAACTGGTCCTTATGCTTGGTAGTCTGCCTATTTAAAGCTACGGCACCGATATTCGAAATATACGAGAAAAAAAAATCATAAAAATCATCAGTTAACAACATGAACATTTAAAATGTTTACCCGGTCATGCTTTGTATTTTCGTATGTACTGATACTGAATATAATCAATCAATCAATCAATCAATCAGTCAATCAATCAATCATTTATTTACAACGAAACATGATAGATACACTTCCAGTCACTTGGAAGTGTTTATTATTTTCAATTCAAAAATGTCTATGCTCAAGTTACTAATTAATTTAGGCCTATACCGCATGTTACTGCAGAATGAGCAAGTTAATTTCAAAATAATTTTTACTTTTTGTCGTTTTCAGGGAACAATACATATTTTATATTCGATGTTTTGTTCCTACAGAACGTTTCATAGATCAGAGGTTATTTATGAGAGATTCTGAATGTTATGAGCGTTTTCAAGATGACGTTTTATTTCCGCGTTCCATTAAGGTCACAAGGTCGATTATGACGCGTCTACGAATTACCAACAATACTGTTCCTTGCATCTAGATGTGTATAAGAGACAGGTCTTAAATAGCGCCATATCCATCTAACATAAGATGCTCAGGGCGCTTGATATGTGGACCATTTTAAGCTGTTTTACTCCGGGCGTTCCTGACCGTGTCGTATATTGTTGTGTGTCTCGTTTCCATGTTTGAAATTTCCTCGGGCCTAAATAAAAAACGTGTCTCAGATAAGAATGTTCCATGACATTAACTTCCTTTATCATTTTAATCAATTATTTTTATTTTTATATTGCCCCTGATTGGATGGACGCGTTTTGCGTTTGTGACTTTTTTTTATTTTTTTCTGAAGATCAGGATGGGGTAGAACATAGCCTGAATAACGTTGGTGTGGGAGAGGCGGGGATAGGTAGTAGCTTACTAAAACAGAATCAGTTTTAATTTTGTCATCAAATTCTACTGATTAAAATTACAAATTTATGAAAAACAGTTAAAAGGTAATTAGCTCCCATGAAAGGAATATAGGCACTTTATATCGTTCAATATCTAGGCCTATTTTCAACAATAGAGAGGCAAATCCTCTATGCTTTATATTCCTTAATCAACCAGTGTAGATACCGGTATACGTTCTAGAATTCACATTTCCTAATGGATTTCAAGTATCGTACGAGCACTACTTCTTTGAATACTGGTCGTCTTTTAGGACAAGATTATTGTTTCCAGCAATCACACGTGTTTTAGAATGACTTGCTTATGATGCATCCCGTTGTTTTCATTTTGCAGATATAAAGTAATTCATTGTGAAAGGCATTGAACCATTTTTTAAAACAAATTGTTTACTCTTTGTTCAATAAAATCTATAAAGCAATGTAAGCAACTTATAGGCCTGTAAATTAATTATAATAGTAATACAAAAAAACCAAAAACGGTTCACCAATGTGTTCTTCGGAAAAAAACGTAATGAATTAACTTATGCTATAAATGACGGTATACAACTTAGAGTAAAAACTGCTAAATAGAAAGATGACGGCAACTGGAAAAGCTCTTATCTTTTTCTACCTCTTTGGTTATATATATATAATAGGCCCAGGTGCTAAAAAATAAATATTATTTATTTATTTAAACAATATAATACTAGAGGCGTTCAAAGAGCCAAGATAACAAGATGTATTTTGGCAACAGGGATATTATTATTAACAGTACGTGATGGTAGCCAACAGTACATACGTCACGCAAGTTTGAGACCATTATGACGAGCTGTCTTCCCTGCTGTGACTAACTTTTATAAAATTTATTCACTACGGTAGTTTTCGGCAGCAATATTTATGTCAATTTTCTCCGGTGAGTCATTTATTATAGCTTCAAGGGTGAATAAAGGAACATTTGTTTTGCCAGGCCTAGTTGTCCAGTATACAGAATAAAAGCTAATATACAGATTATAGCCTATAGGGGCCTATAGTATATCTGTTATGCAATTTCTCTGTTTAAGTATGGGAAAAATATTATTTTCTCCATGGTTTAAGCTATTCTAAAAATATTTTTTGTCTAGTACTGTAATAGTATTAGGAGTCTTTGTTAGGCCTATCCATCTGGTAATGTTGAGTTCTGGGCACGGTGCATTACCATAGATCATTTTCTCTGGTGGGGAGTGGAGGGGATGGGGTGATAGGTGGGTAGGCTTACATCGTTTGTTTGTTGGAAAAATAGAAATTCAATTAGAAAAATTTGAATATAACTTTAACACCATTTCCAGGAGTTTAGGGTTAAAAATTTACTTTCATCACCCCCGACTATGGTTTGACTAAGAGAGGTGGATAGGATATGTCAATCTAGACATCCCCACCCCCTACCCCATTCCCAAGTTTCAACATATCTGCAGCTGTGTGAAAGTTAAATGTCTCGTTTTGTTCCGTCATATCTGCCTATAAACAGCTTTTGGGTAGCGATTGAAAAATTTCATCTATAAAATAAAATCGTGCCCGTGAGTTTGATCATGGAGGAAATTATTCCTCCATGGTTTGATTATATGTAGGCCAGCAATAGCTGAGTGTCGCTGGGTAGACTGGGACGTAGGATGATCCATCTGTCGAGACTTGTTGGATCCCTTTAGGCAAATTTTGGAGCCAGTAGCACTAATGGAGATATGTTTGATAGCAAGGCCTTTTGTCGAGATTTATCCAGGAAAGAAGGCAAAGACATAGTAATAAAGAGGCAACATAGGCACTTTAAATTAGAAAAAGATAAGGATAGGAACAAACCCAAACATCATTACGGACATAATAAACGACATTCAAGAAATTTAAAGTAGCGATTTAGGACTACACTACGTGGAGTAGTCCCACTCGTTACAGTACCAAAGCATAAAAGTACAACCGATAAACATTATTAATAGAATGTAAGATAACTGAGTGTCTGCCATATGAAGAGCAAAGGTAACGAAAAAAAAAATTTCATTGGGCAATGCATGACTTATCAACAAGTAAGTAAGTAATAAAATAAAGCTTCATGTCCTTGTTTATGTGTCGGACTTGCGCAAACTGATGAAAAACACTGCTCGGAGAATTTTTCAACAATTGTGATAAACTGTGTCATTTAAAGATATCACTTAGTTATAGTTAGGCCCTATCAGTTAATAATGACTAAAACTGCAGTCAAAAAGGCTCACATGAAACTGCTCTGTGTTGCTCAAGATTCCATTGTTCAGGTTCAAAAATTGTGCAAGAATTTGGTTGCTCTAATCGGAAAGCCTTTCCCATTGCGTTGGTAACAACTACGTATGTAACGATTGCAGTGAAAACGTAGCGACAGTATGGAAACAACTTTATAAACGTAGGCCAATGACTATCTATGGCTCGTCTTCATTAATTCGCTCAATGACTACTGACTACTACTATTATTATTATTATTATTATTATTATTATTATTTACTACCACTGATGTAGGAGCGAAATGAAACATTACCAAATGCTTATAATTATAGGCATTTTATCAAAAGCTTGATTTTGATAATTCATATTTAGTTGTCCAACAGATTCTCGTCGGCATGTTTTGATCATCATTATAGGCCTAATTGAAAAAAAAAATGTTTATTTTTTGTGATTAAAAAAAAAAATCAAAAACAGAATTTCAAATCGATTCAGAATATATACGTGCTATAGCTAAAAAAGTGAAGGTAATTCGTGTCGGAATTTGATTTTAAACATTTTATTTTTCTACAAAACACACTATATTTACATGTCATATATTTTAACCAACCAGAGTTAACATGGTTTCATGACCACTTTTCTTATATTTTTAAATGTCTTTATTAATCAAAAATTCGAATCCAGGTAATTAAAATTTTAAAAATACTATCACTACCCTCGATATTAATTTTTTTAAACCCTTGAGCATCATGATAGTTTTAATACTGTATTACTAAATATGTAGATATAACTATATGGACGGTCTATGATCAACACATCGGAATAGACTAAAAATAGTTAAATTAAAAATGGCCTATAAAACATGAAGCACAAATTTAGCATAAATTCGCGGTAATAGCCAGGTTTACATAAAATCGCTACACGCTATCGTTGACTGTTATCGGCGACGCTTGATTGGTCGGCCGAATCGGGGACAGTACGCGTGTCGCAGTGTAAACACATTGTAGCGATTTTATGGAAACCGGGCTTTAAGCACCTCGTCAAGTAGCATACCGGACACTAATATCTGTACAAACATACATAGTGTGCAATTTAGAGCGACATATGATTTAACGCAAAAGCATTTGAATATTTGAAGGCCTTTTCATATTTAACAATTCAGGTATACGCGCGCCTGGCAATTATACAAATGTAGCTTGCTATAAATGTAACACTTTAAAAACTTTCTCATTTTTTCTTCGGAGAGGCACTTTGACTACATGACTGCTCCCTGATTCAAAAAACATAATAACACCATTGCTTAAAAATAAGCACCCAGCGGGACCAAGTGGCTACGTCTTGACGTGGCTACTTTGAACTCATAACCCATCCACGTTTTCTATGTTGGCAATTCACTTGAATAACTGTACAAGTAACAGATTGTTGACTTCTTTCTAGGACAGCTCTTATCTTCAGTTGGAAGACTGTTCATTTTTATTTTTAGTTTCTGACTCATCCCAAAATTCCTCCAACCGGATTTACTCTTACAACTCACAAAGTGAGACGATAGCTAAGTGTCAGCCCACCATGGGGCTGTATACACGAAACCGTGGTAAATAGATCATTCGATCTCAAAGTATAATACTTAGTCGCCTATTAATCAATTGGCATTGTGTAATATCTTTAGACAAATATATTCAATTTATAAAATTGATTGCATGAAAATTGTGCATTATTATACAGTATTTGGCTTTAAAGTAAGTAGATCTGTCAAATGAGAACTCACATTACATTTATTTATCTATCTAAAATCTAAACTGTTTGGCCATAAAACAAAATACCAGAAATAACAAGCTAAGGAGACAACAAAATAGTAAAGCTAATATCGAAGGCGATTAAGTACATAAAAACCTGTTTCATCATGTTACATATATATTCTATAATAATAAATTCGGTTATCGATATTAAACAAAATATTAAATTTGGCTATGAATTTCTATATTCACAACGTTATGGCATTAATGGCGTTTTTATAGTTTTTCAGGCCTCATTTATTAAATTTACATGTTATTGTTTTTTTAGGACAATCCATACATTGAATTCGTTTAAGACTGGTGTAACAACAATAGCCATTGCCTTTTAAATATCCTACGAACTCTCCATTATCCACGTGACCAATGAAGCCCTGCTTATGATTCATAAATGAAAATCTAGACAAATATTACAATATAAACAAATGCTGACAAAATGCGTTAACATAACACATTAAATATTAGTAGTTTAGGCCTAATCTTTGCAAACAGATCAGCCCATCGTCCAGTCAGTGCAGGGGATTAAGAAACAATAAAATGGCTCTATTTTTCCCATTTCCGGAACAGCAATAAGTACAGCCACATGTTCTTATATTTAGTGCCCAGTCTTTAAACCGAACCAGGTCGACTGAACAAACCAACCAACATCTTATTACCCTCAGTACCGTACTCCATCAACAGCGATATCTACTGCGCACACTCATTGACATGAACATTTTGTGCAAAGCGAGACTTCCATACAATTACTTCTCTCTGAAACCGATGCCATAGACGATATTGGAATGTTTCTAAGTATTGCATAAAATATCTAATCTATATTCATTTTATAAATGCACATAATCAATACACTCATAAAATATAACGATAAACAGTTATTGGACCTAATTCAGTAGAAAAATAACTAGAGTAAAATCTATATAAAAATCCGCCAACGACTGCAATATTTTGAAGACGTCATCGCGATAAATACTGTACACAAAAGTTGCTATTTTTCTGCAAACATTATGACTACTTGTGATAAAATAAGTCTAGAGCAGTTAGTGTAATCGATGCAGCTGTAATGTTAGTTTAATTATGGATAGAGTCATACTAGCAACAAACGTTAATGTTGGTTTTTGCTGACTAATACACATTAAAATGGTTGTTCTATATGTGCCCGTGACGATTTTGATGATCATAATGCCTGTTGAAAATGACAACATCCTGAGCTCTTTCCTCGCATTCATATTCTGTTGGCTGTGAAGACGTAGCTTACTCGACGACTTTAAGTAGACATTCTTACAAGCAGACAACCATTAAAAGAAGTACGGTAATAATATATTTACTGATAAATCAGGTGAACCGGCACCTGTTCTTATTATCTTTGGTACTACTGCGATACTATCGAACTAGCCGACACTGGCATCGGTTGTGGCATAGTCAAGGTGGATATTGTTGGCAAAGCATCGGTAGTGTGCGAAATTGGCGAGATCGAGCTTACGGCAGCAGACGTCAGAAGTGGCGTTACAGTCGTGAGTGTCGTGAGCGTCGCGTTGCTGCCATTATGTAACGGCGCGTGTGATCCACCATTGCCGACTGTCGCTGAATTCGCAGGAATGGCGGCAGAAATCGATACGGGAAGAAGACCGGAAGTTTGAGAAATGTTCGACGAGCTTGGTGTAGCTGGTATCGGAAACGATGTATTTGCGAAAGCGGCGTTAGCCATTGTTGACATGAACGCCTGCGCTGCAGAAGTGTTCATCGAGGAAAACGCCAGAGCTGAACCGAGTATGGACGGATTCATAAAAAGGCCAGAATTCTGGAAGAACGCTCCATTGTCGCTTGCTACAACAGCGACCGGGAAGATCGGTGAGGTCACCTGCTCGTTTGGATGTTTGTTATTGCCAATGTTTTGCCACACCTCATCTGGTGAGTCCGAGTCAAATTCAGTTTTGACTACAGTAAGTTTACTCTCCTTGTTGGCTAAGGTGATGACAGAGTGCGAGCCGCCAACATCCATTGCTGGACTGGCAAGTCCATTGTTCCCTGGTATGAATTTTGATTCAGGACTAATTTCCGGAGATTCCATATTGTTCATATTGTGTTCAATCTCACTATAGAAACAAAAAAAAAATATATACATTGGGTTATTTAGAAAATTCATTTAAATACGTTTACGGTTTTCATACGTCATAATAGGTAGTTTTCGCCGCACGACGTTAACCTTAACTTTGACGTTAGTACCCAACATGCAGTGCGGTAGCTCCGCCCTATTGTAAACAAATCGAAATACGCATGCGCAAACCCGTAACTAACGTACGTCGAGCACGTAAAATCCTGAAATTAACGTACTCCGCAACGCAAGATTAATAAATTATGACGTCATCCGTTAACGTTAAGGTTAACGTTGTGCGGCGAAAACTGCCTATTACGTTAAACATAGACCTAAACTTTATCGTCATTTTCAATAACATATACTGTGCGGTACTGTATAGCATAATTACATACTGTACTGTTTTCAGTACAGTCTGTTATCATGTCCCAAACAAAGAGTTGGAGGTAACAAACCTTTGGTTACGTGGCCTTTTATTTATAGTCGGGCTCCGGAGAAACAATATTTTGAAATGTTGTACAACTGCTTTTTCTAAGACACAAACAGCATATTGACGAAAAAAATCGGTAACGGTTAATGAGATAGATATTCAAAAATCTGTATCTCATTAACCATTCCCGAGTTTTTTTTTTGTTGTCAAATACCGGTATGCTTTTTGTGTCTTAAAAATCAGTTGTACATACCAAACATTTTTCCCTCCGCAGAGCCTGACTTTAAGAATGTTGGACTTGGCAGTACAACATATCCATGTAAAAAATCAATTAATGAATTGGTCTATATAGGCCCCTATTAGATAGAAGTGTATTCACGGCCACCAGAAGACAAAACCTAGCAAACACACATCGCTATTTGTAACATTTATTCCATGGTTCAATAACGTCGACACGTTCAGCAACGTTTGCAAATATTTCCAATTCATTTACAGTATTTCGTCTCTGTAACACAAACTTAAATATGAAAAATAAATGTGCATTTTTTTTTTTGGGAGGTAGAGAGAGGAAGCAAAGAGTTAAATTCAATAGACTATCGACTGATTCTCAAACCTCCAAATACAGTAGTCAACATAAAACTCGGAAAAATATATGAATACATTTACGTTAAAAAAATACGCATTTTTTTAAAAAAAACCGTTTTGAATACCAAATTGTAACGTTATTATAACGTAACGTTGTGACTGAGAATTAATTATTCATTATTGTACTCTTCTTCATCTTGGACACGCACACTGGATTATCGTTCCACACACCGACAAAACAGCACTCCCTTTCTAATCTTAAGTTCCCAATGCACTTCAATTAGGCTTCAAATAGCAATTATCGGAACAACCTGGTATTTTCAAACCGTTATTCATTTTAATTGAAGCGAGTGTGTCCCGATTTAATATATGACGAGCCATTATCACCAACCATCTATGGACAATCTCATCGCATAATCCAAAGACAAGAACAAGTGCCAATCAGCATTCTTCATGACTCTACATAAAAACCCACACCTTCAGAAATATGACAAGAATAACAATTTTTATTACTACGTAAATAAACAAATATTGACGTAGGTCTACATAACATCAACCACAATATAGTAATAACAGGCTTAACCATTATTAGTCATTTTTTCAACAAAGTTTATTTTATTAAATTTATTTTGTTATAGACTAGGTGTGTAGGCTATGCGTTGTCTGGATCCGGCAGAAACGATAAAACCCTAGGGGCTAGAATTTCCATGGGTCTTTCGAGCGTATCGTAACTGCAACGAAAAGGTCCTATATAAAATACTCGTAAAATTTTAAATGGATACGCATGATTCAATCATGGAAACATACCTGTACTTGAATTATTGCCATTTATTATTATGTACCGGTTAATTGTCCTTGTATATGCGAATTTTTTAATTAAAAAAAAATTATGACATCAGTAAATAAAAAATTATGCAAGGTGTTGATGATGATACAATAACTTCGATTTTACACTGTTAGACTGTTTAAGAAACATTTGATGGATGTTAAATTTCATAACGCTAGTAGTATAAAAACCTGTACTGAGTATTAGATATAATATCAGCGCAAATCTGTGTATAATTTCCCAGGGTTAATGACACGTCTTAAAGGTAGCTAACCTCGTTAATTCGAATGGACCGAACATCAAATTCGGATAGGACAAGCATGCCGTTGCGCAAAAGAATGTCATTTTTTCAAGGCCGGCAGATTTAAGCCTCAGGGCTGAACGATTTCTAAATTTCTATTTTTTAAGAACCCGGTAATCAATATCATATATGGTCAAATCATATTCTGTAACATATTCTACTATGAACTTGTATAGATGTAAACAATCATATCTAAATGCCAACAAATAATCATATTGTATATTAAATGATTTACAGTATATCATAATCGTCGTCGTCATCATCACAATAATATTTTAATTATTTAACTATTGGTATTTTTAATTATTATCAACTAGTACTACAATTTGGGTTATAAATTTTCATTTTGATAAAAATAGCTATAATATTAAATGGAACGGGTGCTAGCGGGTCACCGGATGCGGGTCACCGTGTCACCACATGTCATAGGTTATGTTTATTGGGGTACCATGGCAACTCGTGAGGAGACGTCAATTGTTATGTTCGTCCGGTAAATGTACGAATAAACAAAGATAAGAAATAGCACATTGCCAATTGACACATTTTACAAACTTTGTGAAATAAACGAACTTCAAATAATAATACATAGACCTAAACTACGATTACGTTGCTTAATTAAGCATAACAAATAATTATAGAACTGTTTAAAAGCGCATGTAAATATGGCATACATAACATCTGGCCATGTGTATATACTGTATAAATAAAAGCATTTAAATAACTAGGATTATTGGCAATTACTGTACCACGATAGCCATGGGCAACTTATCTGGGTTTCCAACTTATCTATCCATGTGCGAGAATAGCTGGGGTCAAAAGAAAGAAGTGGTGGCAATCGAAAATAAAAAAAAAAAAAAAACAACAAAAGAAAAGAAAGAAAACAATGTAGATTAATTTTATATTTACGAGTGAAATGAGCTTTTTATATAGTATTGTAATGTGAATTTGTTATAGCATTGATGAAAGAATCAGCACTATCCCCAAGGTTATACCTGTACGTACAATTATAGATTCATGAATCTTATGAAATTGATTGGTATAATAATGGTATTTAAAAGATATATCAGTACTTGGAATCGTATATTATTGTTAAAGATGCACTGTCTGCTATAATTCAAAAAAGAAGAAAATTTAAATTCAAAACAGTACATTTTAACATAAAATGTACACCCTGGGCGAATAACGGATTAAAATGCCCTTTAACAATTCCTTTAAATATTGGAGAACCCCGGATGGTCGCTCGGGGCCAATAAACCCGGTATAACGATAGTAAAAATCACTTCGCACGCTAGTTTAGGCCTATATTAATTACGGCACTATTGTTTGAAGATAACCCATCGCCATCAAAAAAAAAAAAACCTTCTTACTCCACCTGCCTGTACCTGTATTACACTCTAGTAACACAGAAACCTTCAAGGGTCGAATGTCATAAGGTCAAAAAATCTAAACGAGCAATTCTACACATGATGCTGAATGTTGATGCAGTAGTGACCTAAAGAAAAATCTCGTTTATTTTGAGAGCTAAAAACTAATCTAAATCAAGGAGCAGGTCAGATTGAAATGAAAAGCGGTCACTCGCTGTTTAATGTACTATTATATCGTCATCTGGTTACTGTACTGTACCATTGGGAATTCTACTAGTGATGTGTTGTGTAGTATCCATAAACATGGAATCAGTTACTAGCTGTATTTATTCCATCTCTGGCTTTCCCTTAATTTTGATTTTGGGGAGATTTTTTCTCAGTTTTCTTAAATAAGATTATCTGATATTATATAGGCCCTACCTAAAAAAAAAAAAGAAAAAAAGAAAAAAAGATCGTAATACGCGTCGCGTCACCTTATCAAAATGCGTTCGTCATCAATGTCAACTCGATCGCTCCCATGATTGGTCCAACCGTACAGTACCACACACGCCGAAGGAAATGTCCTTCGCACCCGGTCTGCTGTAGTACTTATAGTACATGGCTATTTTTATTAAAGCTACAACGGACCTAATAAAATATAATATACATTTAATACGAGGATAATACTTTTATGATTTTCATACAAATTGGAGTAATGTTTTGCAAATTAATCCAGCGTCCAAAAGCGCCTCATTGGCTGTGGTGATTGATTGGTCGCTAAATTATGGGTGAAAGTGCAATATGGTCCTAGATGCGATTTATCACCAAGTTAAAAACCAAGCGACATCAACAACAGCTGGTTCCAATTTGAAGGCGTTTAATTGGACATTTTTTGATCTACAGATTTTACAGCCAGTAAGTTGGATTGCTAATAATGGATTTGATGTCAATATTAATGCATTTATCATTATTATTAGTGAAACACCATTATTATTATTAAAACATTTTTTTTATACAATATTGTCATCGTTATTTTTTAATTATTAATATTGTTGTTCGTCGTAGTTTATCTGGTTGGGCAGGTTAATTTTGTTTATACAGTATTTTAAAATTCATCTAGGCCTAGACCTAACCACGCCTAACACAAACCACAAATAAACACACAACCACATCTCATGTTGTCATGAATTAGTGATCCGTGGCCATTTATTATTTATTAAGATGAAGATGAACATAATTATGATAACATTAATGTTAATGATGACAAAAAAAATCTGTCAAACCAGAGCAAGAAATTATTTATGTTCAGCCACCTGAAGAAGTTCAATGGGTGAACGAAATCTCATAAATATTTTTTTTTAAATAAATTAATTGTTTGTTTAATCTGTTAAATATCGAAATACTTTTATATACATACAGTAAAGGTTAACAGCCCACAAAAATATTAGATTTAATATAAAATCTCTATTCGCATCACTTTTATCAGAATCCATACCCAGAAAGTTGAAAAGCAGGAACGTTTGCTTCCAATCTAATGTCTTGTCTAGTCAATTTCACCATGGAGGAATTAATTTAGTCCTCCATTGATTTCACCATCCATGTATTGACATCAAACGAAAGCGTTTTATTTCTATTGTGTTAAAATGCATATACAGTGAATAATAGACAACGTGTACAGTTTAATTCAAAATTTACTCGGATTTTTACTAATATTGGCCATCGTAAAGATCGCGGTCTTCTCACCTTTCAAATGGTGATAATTTAATTTCTTTTTATGGGGCCTAATCAGAAGTTTGGCATATGAGGGAGGAGGCAAGTACGTGTAAAGAGGATATCGTGATTTATTGTGAGCAACGCTGACGACAGAACCAAAATTCTACCACCAGTCACAATAACAACTCCCTGTTGACACTAAATGACAATGATGCTTTAAGTTTAGATTAATTGATGGTAAAAACTTCATGTTTCTTTATTAACTTGCTGAAATATTTTGTGTGATAACTAGGCCACATTATAATACAAGTTTTCATATATAACATAGGCCGTATGTACGTACACTCATACAAATTAATATTAACACTGAATATTGAAATATAAGAGGATGCACAACACAGGTAATAAAAAAAAGGTGAATAGTGATGATTTAAAAATCTTTAACCAAAAATTAAAATTTATTACATGACATGTAGTGTGGTTCGTATTACAATAATTGATTCTTTTGTTGATAAAATGATAAAGTTTATGCCTCTTAATTAGGCGACCGGTACACCCGCTGTGTCGTGTATTGTATTGATAACTTCAATCGGGAGACTGCGGAGGCACAAGAAAGAAACCACCGGCGTGCTATCTAACTAAATCTAACGCCAGAATCAACAATCGGATTTTATGGAGACAGGAAATATTGTAGGATGTAGACGATGTTAGAACTTGAAAAAAAAAATCAACATGTTTTGATATTAGCAATACAGCTGAGCTATAAACATATCCTGCCCTGTTACAAATTGATTTTATTCTCTGTACTTTCATTTTAAACAGGCGTTAAAAACTATGCGTTAAAGTCAGGCTCCGGAGGAAAAAAAAAATTTTATATGTTGTAAAACTGATTTTTCTAAGACAGAAAAAAGTTGTTTGACGAAAAACTGGGGAACGGTGAATGAGATACAGATTTTTAAATATTTAAAAACTGAGGGAATAAGGTGTGAAAATGGGCAGTTACGCCCCTTTTTCCCCCAGTTTTTAAATATTAAAAAATCTGTATCTCACTCACCGTTCCCCAGTTTTTCGTCAAACAACTTTTTTCCGTCTTAGAAAAATCAGTTCTACAACATATCAATTTTTTTTTCCTCCGGAGCCTGACTTTAAACCATGGTGGCATGCTTACCGTACGAATAGAAATATTAAACTGTGTAAATAACGATTGCAGTTCACTAATGCGCTATAACTTCCGATTGATTCCCAATCCAAAGTCGCAATACAAAGACAGAAGGTAGGTGCTTAATTGTGTTTAAATCAAAGGGCGGATGACCACAATACCAAACGATATAAAACAGCTTATAAACTTTCACCCGAAAACTTGTGTTCGAAAGCTTAACTGACTGTCAAAAAAAACTTACTTTTTAATGTCACCACAATATTATTTATTATCAGACAAGATAAAACGTCTCATCTATTTTTAGTATTTTTAGTTTATACAATGACCCATAACATCAATATGAAAAAAAAATGAGTGGGCTTTCTATAAAATAACTGTTTATTCAATATTAAAATATTTATAAACAAATTGGTTACCTTCTTGACGGGGCTCTGTCTCGTTGGCGACGGTTTTTAAACCAGTTACTGACCTGGGTCAAAGTAAGACCCGTCAGTTTCGCTAAATTCCTCTTTTCATCTGGGGACGGATACTTGTTTTGTTTGTAACAATCCTTTAACATGGCCCTCGATTTCTCTTTGAAGCAATATACAGTTTCCTCCCCGTCCCAGATGGTTCGGGGTAGGGGATATTTGCGCCGAATTCGGTACTTGTCAACAGCCCCCAACGCCCGTCCCCTGGCCACCTCGGCCTCTTTGTAGTGCGCCCGATACCATAAATCTTGCAGTTCAACATGAAGGGCCGGGCTGAAGTGGAAGCTCTGCAATATGGTGTACAACTCTTTGTATCGACTTTGTCTAAAAGCCACGAATGCACGGGCCCTGAGGACCAGTTCATGTCGCTGTAGTGCATTGTCGGCAGGGAGAGAAAATAAGAAACGGGCTAGACGATCGACATTGCCTTCTTGACGGAGCGCCTCGCAAACACAGACGACCTGCTCCGGAGAAAAACTGACAAGCGAAGCTTTAACATCCTCGTCCGTGAAGGATCCGACGATTGTTGACGGCCGACTGTTGTCTACATTGTTTAGTAAAGAAACTGAGTTGTGGGGCAGCCCATGGTTCTGATGGCCACTATTGATATCCGACTCCCCAGTATTTATCGTGGTTTCCAATTCCGTGTCGACGTTCTCAATTTGGGAATCCATAGTTGGTAAGACAAGACGAGTACGGATAATATTGCAGCGGACACAGCGAATGCGGGTCAGAGAAAATTCCTAATGGCTTGTCAAGATTGGCGAGTAGCTGCTCACAGCGGCTGCGAAAGGCATTAAGCACGACCTGTCGCATAGCAAGATACTGGTATACGCGTTGCGATTGGTGGATACGAAGCTCCGATGCTGATAAACTAAACCATCTGGTTTGGGGATCGGAAGAGGATGTTTATCTGCGAGCGGTGTACCCAAAAAATACTTCGGAGACAAATTGGCGAGCGTAGTTTAGGAGTTGTTTAATTAACGACTTAAATAAAGAACAAAACAATAACAACAAACTGTAATTTCTGCAAGTTATTAGTGATATTATACATCATTAATCAACTCTCATATCCGAACGAGTTAAGCAGAAGGAAACATTTGACAAACGTTTAAAACAATAATGTTAGTTCGATGTGCTCAGGCGGACGGAAGAAATAATATACTGAACATTAAGATGGTCCCTCAAAATGTTAATGTTGGTGTAGGCGTGGTGATGACAAGCTGGGATGAACTCTGAGCGTGGTACAGGCACAGGCCTATTCGTTATTTGCTGCATTATTCCCATTTACAATGCGGCTTGAAGTTAATCATTGTTGTGGACTAATATTTATTTACAACGTTATAATTATTATAATCATCAGCACTGTAATCTTCATTGTAATAATCATTATCAAAGTTACACAAAAGAACAGTTTTCTACTTGATGTAGTTAATTCAAGCCATAAATTAAAACTATAAATTTAATGGTCCATTAGTTTTGAGTTAAAAGCGAATCTGATACAAAATATTAAGCATGTCATATACATAACATATGTGG
>NW_022688484.1:961221-963206 GCF_011630105.1 Anneissia japonica | reverse complement strand
ATGTATTATATATTATCTGTCTCTTATACACATCTAGATGTGTATAAATATATATATATATAATAAAAATAATAATAAAAGAAGTTCAACATTTAGTTTTAACATAATCATATATACATACACACACATATATATACCGTATCTTATATCATAATAGATCTATTTTAAATAGGCCCTACTTTTCCCCTTAAAATTAATGAAAGTCTTTAAAATAAGTAATACTTGAAATTCAGAAAAACCTAGATTCTTCACTCTAAAATGAGATTCAAAATTTGACGAATTTGCGGGCGTGAGACTTTTGTTTTGAAAAAATCGTCTCCGGGGGTTGGGGGCATGCCACACTTTCTGGGAATTTTCCCCATGCCCAGAAATGCGTTCTGTGTTTCTAGTGTTTATTCCTTTTTGGTAAATTGTCAATGTAACAGACGAATGGTTTTGTTTATTACAAAATCGAAAACTCTAGTTTCGAATGAATGTAGTAAGGAAATCAGAAACTACTGTGCAGTGAAAAAAACTAGAACAACTTATTTTTGAGAATCAAAAACTTACAGAACTTTTCTGTCGATAGATGGCGTCCTGTTGTATTTTACGATCGTCATAAAAAAGGGTTAGAAAAAAGTTTGTTGGAAAGTCTGATAAGTAAATAATAACAGTGCAATTACCTAAAAGGAACGTGATGTCATATTCGTATCAGACATGCCCTTCATCGAAGTGTTCCTTTTCAGCTGTATGAAAAATGTTTCTGGCGTGATTCTAATCTGTAGCCTCTCGCTATGAAATGCGAGTGTCATACCGTTAAGCATAACGGTATTAGACCACAAAGACTCTTAAAGTTTGAGAAGTTTGAGAATACTGAGCAAATCGGGAAAGGGAACAGAAACTCGCTCTCGCTCGCTCGCTGATTTGCATAACTTTTACGTCGATAGGTGGCGAACTGCTTCCTACCAAATCTAGCTAACGCATGAACTCGCACCCATTCTGCGCATTGGCGTGATACACGCATTTGATGCATCTCTCAGGCCAGGGACGTAGCCAGGATTTTGAAAGGGGGGGAGCTGTTATGCGAATTACGTATGACCCTGGCGGGGTCAAGGGGGAGAATCCCCCTGTGAAGTAGCGCACACTGAGCGTTCTTAGGACTGTTTGAGAGGATAAAGTGAAAATTGCAATAGACGCATTATAAATAAGCGAAAATATAATTATATAATAAATGAACAGTGGCAGATCCAGGAATTCGAAAGAGAGGTGAACCAGAGAGGGACTTTCACAGACTGAGGAACCACCCACCTCAGCGCCACCATGGTTGGGGCTGAGGTAAGAAAATTTATGATTAGGGCATCTCTAGATGGCCGGAAATTACACTCTGGCACTTCAATTTGAATATATTTTTCCTTTTTTTTCCTTAAAAAATGAAGGTGGGTGCCTTGAATCCACCTCTGCTCAAAACATTCTTTATCCAGAATAGTCATAATCACGAAAAATGGACATGGAAAACCAGATCACATCCTAAAAACAAACAGCAGTCACATCAGGAGCCGACATACATCAGGAGCCGACTCGATGGAGTTTAATGCCCATACCCAGGGAAGAGCACAGATCTGTTTTGAAAGGTGGAGGGGGAGGACATTTTGTAAGTCGACACCCACCCCAGCCCCACAATGGTTGGAGCTGAGGTGAGAAAATTTGAGGAAATAGTACCTCTAGATGGCCAGAAATGTCACTTTTAGTAAAATTCATCATCATCACATCACCATTAGTCAAAATGAATCGCCAAAAGAAATTCTCATGATCTTTTATCAGGGATTTTTGACAACCATAGAGATCTTATTAATGTGTGTGTATACACCATAAAAAAAAGCTTAAAAACATTGTCTTTCAGTATGTACTTTACATAGGGCTACTTCAAAAACGTGATTTCACAACCACCTCAGCCCCAGCCATGGCTGGGGCTGAGGTGAGAAAATTTGAGGAAATAGTACCTCAGA
>NW_022688484.1:959581-960974 GCF_011630105.1 Anneissia japonica | reverse complement strand
GGCCTATGTATAACGTGTATTGATGCATATTTACATGTTTAGAAGTATTCATTTTAAGTTATCCCAGGAAAGAATTTGTATTGGCTCAAGAATAAGCTTTAAAATTGTAACACTGTGTACAAAGGGGGGGGGGGGGAGCCGCAGCTCCCACGGCTCCCCCCCCCCCTGGATACGTCCCTGTCTCAGGCTTTCACACTCGGACGAAAAATTGCTCTAATAGATAAAATATTTGCCAAACAAACAATGTGTAAAACTATTGTAGCTATCACAGCAAAAAATGCATCAACTCTAAACAGGCCCGTAGGCAGGATTTTAAGATGGGGAAGTACGTTTTGTGAGCGAAGTGCGTTTTGTGAGCGAAGCGGACCTTATGATGGGGGCCGCCTAGGGATCCCCGCGGGGGTTTAGGGGTATCGAATCCCTCGAAAGCTCCGACAAATTAGCATTTTGAAGGCCTTTTATTGGATTTCTGAAACCTATAATTCATAATATTCTATTTAAATTTTCATTCTTTTGGGTATTGTTTAGGTACCCAAAGCAGTGGCGGATTCAGGAATTCAAAATAGAGATGGGGAAGGGAAGCAGGGAGGAACTTTCACAGGCGGATGGTCTATACCACCGTACCTCAGCCCAACCATGGTTGAGGTTGAGGTAAGAAAATTTATGATTATGGTATCTTTAAATGGCCAAAAATTGCGCTCACAGACCTATACCGTACTTAATTAGGCCTATAATTTTTCTCTTTTCTCTGTTTCCTTTATAACTTTTTTTTGTGGGGGGGGGGGGGTTTTGGGGGGGGGGGGGGGAGCGGCTCGCCCCACCTTGAATCCGCCACTGTGAAGTTGTAACTTTTTATGTCCTCTACATCTGCAGGCCAACAGATAACATTGATCAATCTGCAATCACTGGAGCTGATAATTTCCAACACATTTCGTAGCACATTAAAAATCAACAGTGGAGCGGCCAAATAAAATGCAATGCATACTATAGCATTTCGCGATAATTAAGAAAGATTTTAGTGAAATAATAGATTTTCAAAAGTGGACTTTTTGAAATTTTTGGGTCCAGGGGCAGAGAGTTTGTGGGAAGAGCCCAGAGGCTCGGATGAAGTAGCATTTTGACGAAGAAGTAAAGTTATATGTCCTTTACATAGGAACATCAGATAGGCCTAACATTGTTCGTATTATGGATCAATCTGCAATCACCGGACCCGAATAATTTCCAACAAATTTCATACCACATCATTAAAAATCAACGGTTAGTAGAGCTGGCAAATATCTAATGCAATGCATGCAATAGCATTTCGTGATAACTAGGAACAATTTTGTAAAATAATAGGTTTAAAAAAGTGGAGTTTTTTGAATTTGGGAAGGGGCTGCGTCGGCACCCCTGT
>NW_022688484.1:903629-957931 GCF_011630105.1 Anneissia japonica | reverse complement strand
TGTCTCAATCGGCCCAAATTTCGGCCCCCGCTTCCCCCCCCCCCCCCCTTTTTGTACATTTCTGGATCCGCCCCTGGTGAAAGTCTGCCCCTGGCCTCCTCTATTTTGAATTCCTGGATCCTCCACTGATTACAAGTTGCGAATGTGCAAGCGCTTCACGAAAATTACGCACTCACGTTATTCGCCTTAAAAACAACAACAAAGGCATTAGGCCTAATTGTTTTCCCTACCCAATTAGATCAATATAGGCTTATTTTAATGCATTCTCGGTTTGATATATCTTTTACGTCTACCCATCTCATCCGCGGCTTAAAGCGCTTGTAATTTTATTCGTTCGTATTCGCAATTCCATTTATTTATCATAGGCCTATAAAATTTACCTTTATGGTAAATGTACTATTTTCAATGCCCAATAATACTATGGCCTTGTTTTCATTGTGCACTTTCTGTAGTCATTTAAATGTTAATAGTATTTTGACACATGCAGTGAAAAATGCTAAACACTGCGTGGTATAAAGTGGCACGTTACACATATGGTATTTTACTAGACCTCGATTTATTTACGAATCTTAGAGTCTTAGAGTGCCATGTACGGCTATCAGGGGCACCATAATTATAAATGTTCTTACTTAACCCCCAACCATGGTGGGACTGAGGTGGTATGAACCTAGTCTGTGAAAATCCCTCCTAGCCCCACCCCTCTTTTCCTGAATCTGTCAGTAAAAATCTTTTAATACTGTTGATATTGCATCTTCAGAATCATTTACCACCTAATTATCAGAAGTGTCTGAGCGCGAGGGGATCCGCCCACTCAACCCCAGCAGGAATCTGCTCCCCAGGCATTTTGGTCCACTTTCCACAAATTCGTACCCAGCCAATAAATATCCTGGGTACGGGCCTGCGTATGGTATTGCAATGGGGTGGAAGGAGTGAGCTTTTTATTTTTTTAGGGTTCCACAAACATACGTGTTATTCTACATACGCACGTTTTCACGTACGTTTACGCTATTATTTTGTGGTTGAACTTTGCAACAGTATCCAAGCGGCGGGGGTTTTCGCTGGAAAGTCCATTATGTGCTGCTCTGGTGTACTGGTCCATCCTGCCACGTCGTTGTGGATGACGAGATGTCCATTGTTTAATATTTTATAAATAGCGTTTAAGCTGCTGTAATTTATTGCAACTCTCCCGTTATCCTTTAATTAATTTAAGATTAAAGAATTATTATATTGATTAATAACATTAAAGAGGCTTTGTAAAAGCAAATAAAGTCAAACAAGATTTTTAGACTAGAATGTAGATGTGGAATAGGCCTAAGAATGTTATAATCATATTGATTAATAACATTAAAGGCTTTGTAAACGCAAATAAAGTCAAACAAGATTTAGAAAAGAATGTAGATGTGGAAGAGGCCTAAGAATTTCATATTGACAATTGTAAATCTAATTATGTGCAGTGAGAGATAATAATAATGTTATTAGCGAACAAGATTTTTTAAAACTATGAGGAACTCGCTAATAAATTCGTGTTTGCTGCCCTCATTCGTCGAAAATAATCGTAGCTAATATGAAAGAAATCCCCATGGAAACTATGGTAAATTGAACTACAACACTCACTGTTAAATTATTGTTCTGTCTATAAGTTTGTATGTCGCCCTCAAATGATTACTAGTTAGTAAACAAATGTAGCCTTCTTTGCAGTCGTAACAACTAAACGTCGATAACATGAACATGCTATTATATAACCTACAATACCTTTCGAGGAAAATACAAAAAAAAAAAAAAAAAAAAAAGAAAGAAAAACGTTTAGTCCTAAGTAGACGCAAGTGAATAACAGTCAGACGTGAACAAATTTTTGAAATGGAGGTGTTTGTGAACATTATTATTTTTTTTTTTTTTCAAAACTTGAATTTTCTTTGCCAGGACTTCATAGCAAAGTGCTTAAACTGTCCAAATATACGATAAATCTTTTAAAAATTAACTTCATGCACTATTTTTTATCTTTTACTTAATGTTTTGTTGTTTTTCGATATACTGTTTTCAATATTTGTACTGTATTCTCTAGTGATTTTGCCAACAACGAAACTTGTACTGTACTTTTGCTTCTACAAGACCAATAAAAGCTCTGTATTTTGTATGTAATACATAATGTCAATTGTATACTGTAGTTGAATATTCGAATTATTTTAATGAACTTGAGTAACGACAGCAACAAAAGCAAAAACAATTGGCAATTGGTAGCCCCTTGTGCTGCACATACCGCACTTAGGCCTGTTTCGTTCGCTTGAAAATACAAGATATTTTAAATAGTTGGACTCCTACATTGGTGAGCTATATGACATTATGCCTAAACTATTTTTATAGGTCTATGCCTATACCAAAAACGTTTGAATGGTTCAATCCTCGGTGATTGTAAGTCTGTACCCCTATTAATACCCTAAATTCACAATGTGTTGAATTATTTGCGAACTTGCACTATAGGCCTACATTTTTACCTCGGTCTATTAAAATTTTTTCACGTTAATTGAAGAATAATTTATATATGATCAGCTGGAAAATGAAAATGCCCAGAAATGTTTGAAGCATATGTGCAGACTCCTCAAAACTAAGCCTATACACTTGAAATCGCCTTCAGATCTCTATAAAGTCCTATTTGCGTAATAATAATAATAATAATAATAATAATAATGATGATGATGATGATGATGATGATGATGATGATGATGATGATGATGATGATGATGATGATGATGATGGTGATGATGGTTGACTTATAGAGCGCATATTGTAGAGACCTCTATGTGGAACATGGTGTTTTAACCTACCAGGTACCCACTTGTACCCTCGGGTGGAGAGAGACAACCGTAGGTAAATTGCCGCCAAAGGACACAAGCGAAATGCACAGCGAGGGATTGAACCTCCAATCTCAAAGGTTGAGGTGCACAACAGCGGGAACCGCTGCGCCAAACCGCTCATAATAATAAGATGTGATTATGTACAATTGAATAGGACTAATTTTATTACAAGTTAGGCTAGGTATATATTTTTTTTTTTTTGCGGAGAACGAAATTGTGAAGTTGATAAACGCCTCTCAATACGTTGTCGAACAGTCGGGGTCTTCGTCCTGGATACAAATAGAAGAACTAGGAGTTTCCTTTACCCCGACCAAATTCGCTTGTGTTTCCCCACTTCCCATCCCGGCCTTAAGACTCTACTCCGTCGGGAAAATAATGGCGCCATCATAAGTGTTAATATGCGCTACCTGATGGTATAATTAGTATTGGGACGACTGCTGTCAAAGGAAATGTAATAGTGCGGACGAAGCCTAAACTTGCATCACTAGATAATGTTCCACTGGTCATGTCACAGACATCGAACCTTAATCCTTCTGGTATCATAAACATTATTACAACATTAATCCAATTACGTAAATCATGCCGTATGTTCAGACAAAAAAAATTGACAGATCAACATTTATTACGAGTAAACTAAATTTCAACTGTTAAGTTATTTCAGGGTCGACCATTAAGTTAAGCCCACCTATGGCCCTCAAATACTGGCCACGCTGCCGCGTCACAGCCACTTATTTCGGCGGCTAAGTGAGGCAGCGAATGGAACCCTAAATTGCCTGTGTTCGCGAGTATTTCATTAATGAGTTTATGTACGGATTATGCTTGTCTAATTTTAGGAAAATAAATGTGAAAAGTACATCGTTATGAATGAGCAACAGCAACGCACTTTGATGATAACTACGAACATTGGCAGCCTTTATTCTGATTCAATTACAGGCGGTTCAGAAGTTCATTGACAACTGGTGACGTCACTGCTTGATCATGAGAACGGAATGGTACGCGTATATCGGTGGGGGTGGGGGGTTGTTTCAGGGTAGGAGTTTGGGAAGGTGAGAGTATGAACCTGGATTTATGATGTTTGTTTTGGGGCAGGTGGAATCTCGGTTCCCCTTTGAAACCGAGACAGCTGTTGACGGATAGAGGTTCGCTTTGCGCTTTGCTGTATCGAATGGCAGTGAACAGCGGAGCGAGCGATATTCGATAGCTGGTCTGAAATGAATAAGGACAAAAGAGAATGATGGAAGCGCCGAGAATAACAAACCATGTCTGTAACATTATCCATCTTCCGATATGCTAATCTCCTCTAGTTCCATTACCAAAGCCACCAATTGCATGGACCCAGAAATTGGTTTGTTGTAATTTGGTGAAGAGGAAGAGAGTTTTTTGACGCTAGATAAATGAAATAGTGCAGTCAGGTTTTTGCAACTTACGCCTGGTTGCAACAATAAATTGTCAAAGACGAGCAGCGTTAGGATTTTCTTCCAGTTATTTATTTTTCGCACTTGCTTTGTTGAGGGGAAGCAATCGTTTGAATGCTCGCTAGACAGTCCTGTCTGTCGGCAACCTTTTATCTAACAAGGTCACTTGTTCTTTGGCGCACTTTACGCCTACTATGTTGTAATGAATTCAAATTAGTATTTGCATATTATTTTGAACTCATTGTACCATTATCAAAAAGGTATGATCACATTTTTGGGTTCTTTTTTCGTCATCACTGCGAAGAAATTTTGATTTGCGTTTTAAGGTTAAAGGTTAAAATGTATTCATTTATACCGCGAAAAAAGTAAGGGTCTCTATGCGCATAACACAGTGAACAGATGTATGGGCCTAATTTGAAAAACAAGAGAAGAAGAACTCCAAGCCAGCACCCAAATCACAGTATGGGACGACCTCGTCGCTGAGCAGAGATCAGTCAAAATATACCCTGTCCAGCACCGGAGTCTCGTTCATCCCAGGACCCAGGCGCCTCTTCTCCTGATAGAACTAGAAAAAAACCTAACTGGCTAGGAAATGGAAAAAGAGAACAGTTCAAATTGGAGTAAAACATAGCCTAAAAGCCATTGTTTCTTGCCAAAAAATAGTAGCGCATACAAGAACTAATAATAAGAAACTAAAGCAACAAACGACAAGAACTAATAATGTGTAGCAAAGTTAGAAAATCAATCGCACATACGATACAATAAAACTTTAGGTGTTTGTCATTACGGTATACAGTATAATCCCATTATGAGATATATTTATACGAACGAACGAAATGAGTTATGGTTCCTTAAAATACAATAATTTTAGTAGAAAAATAGAGTATTCATTGACCTTTTTTAAAAATTAGTTTTATTTTAATGAGGGAAACCATGATAAAAAAAAATGCTCTCCAAAAGGGCCCCTAACAATCAATAAATACATCGAAGAGAAAATTTAATGAAAATAAATATAAAAAAAAATTCATGCTCAATAACAACACATTAAATATAAAATTTAATACACAATAATACAACTTAAATCACAATGTCAAAATTTAAATGAAAAATTACCTTTCAAGCTAAATGTATTGACAATGTTAATAAATCTTTTGTAGGTATTTATCATAAAAAACAACTTGAACATTATAAACGCCAAAATGTCATTTGCCTCACCATAATACACTAAGTACAAATGCAGCACGTTCTTGAAACGCAAATGTTTATTAATAACTAATATGTTTGTGGTGTAATACATATGTTCTTAAGTGCGCCTTTCGCTATTACTTTGAATTAGTCGTTCTTTGAATGTCATAAATAATCATATCAAACGACAGTATTTTCAATATTAATGAAGAACAGTACGTCGTGTAGGTACTGTATGTCCAGTTTTTGAAAATAATGAAACAATCAAGTCACTGAATTTAATGAATGCCCATCGTTCTTTCACTACAGCTGGGGTTTGTTCAGAGTGGAGTGAGGAAGAGGATATTCGAAGGAACCAAAACGGTATATTTTTGTATTAACGCAATTCCCCTAACAAGATACAATCAATTTCAATAGGATAGGCAAACTGACTTACAATTGTAAACTCTTACTTTTTTGCTATTAGTAAAAACAAATGTTTTAATTTAAAAGTATGGATTTTCTAAGAGTTTTATAATAACCACTGAGGATACTCCCGGAGAAGCCGTGTAGTGCCAAAGAAATGTTTTCTCATGTCCAGTATCCCATCGTGTTATAATACATGAGAAAATCGGTATATGGTTTTATGTGCCAGCTATATGAATCAGAAAACAGTCTAAATAATTTTCTTAAAATGTTAATTACTGTATATCTTAGAAATTGAAATATGTTATTAAATGGCATAAGTTATTATATTGAGATAGTTATTAATTATCCAACAACCCTTGAAATATGCTTTAGAAGCAGCTTAGCTCAGTCGGCTACTTGTGGTAGCCACTGTGTCTGTGATGAGTCATGAAGATCCCTTGGTCCCCGGTTCAATTCCCATCTCTGCTCTCTCTGTATTTCAACTAGAGTGCTGGATAGCGCACCGTCGTTCAGATGAGACGTTTGAGCCGTTGGTACCGTGTGTATTATTGCCAATGTGCACGCTAAAGAACGGTACACTTCTCGTAGGGGGATTTATCTCCCGGTGTACTGCCCAAGCTCCACCAGAAAGACCCCACTGGAAATAAGTCTTCTTCAGATTTTGTGGGTTATCATTGGTGTTTATTTGGTGTATTTTTATTTGATATGGACATTATCTGAAATAAAGAGGAATTGAATAACTCCCTAGTGGTATAAGATAACGTACCCGTATGTACGAGATGAATCTGTAATCAATATTATTGATATCGTATCTATTTTTGTTGGGGGTCAAATATGACTTTATACTAGTATATATTTGTTTTACTCTTTGAAATATGACACCCGTATTAATCAAGGACTTTTAATTAACTCTTAACAGTCCTTGATTAATTAAATTGTTATTCTTCTTTTAGGCAATTTTTGCGCAATTATCTCTCCGTGAACCACCATGTTCTATTTACTGTATTATAGCTTCTACTACGACAGCCACCTTGAGGGCGTAGTCTGGTTTGATTGGATATGCGATTCCATAGACTAACGGCTTGATAGTTAGATGTCACTGGTTCGAGTCTTTAATATACAACTTACAAATAACTTCTATCATCCATTCATTTATTGATATAAATTGAAACGTAACAGAAGAAATCTGACAAAGAAAGAAACAAACTCACCTCCACCGGAAATCGAATCCGGGACCTTCGCCTATACAATGGCGAACGTCATAACTACTTAACCACGAAGGTGTTGTGGCGATCCACGCTCTAGTAGAATTTGAGTTTCTTCTATTCTTTTAACGTGGCTGTCGTCACAATTTTGATATAGCACTAATATTACATGTAACACACTGTCAGAGATCGATAAAATACGCCCTTTTCTCAGTGGCGTATCTAGGGGGTCCAAAAATTACTCGCTCCCCCAGGGGATACCAAAAAATTACAGCCAAGTTGTTAAAAAGCACCTAAAACCACCTTATTTTGCAGCACCCCCTCAACTGACCACCTTCGCGCCCCACCCATCAGCGCCCCACCCATCAGCGCCCCACCCATCAGCACCCCCTACTACACGAATCATAGACACGCCACTGCCTTTTCTGAGCATTATTTTCAGCTTGATGGGTCGCGAATGAGATAGTGTTATATAAAGTGATTTTAAGGCATATTTGGAAAAATCCAGATACAGAAAGCGGAATAATGCAACGAATAATATAAATTGAAAAGTAACAGAAGGTACCTTAACAACCCGGGACATTTCTTATACATGGCGACGTACAACCAATTGACCACGAAGGCGTTGTGGTGGTCCACGCGCCTTTATTCAATCTTTAAACGTAATGTAGGTCTGTCATATTTATAGATCGTTGATTAAACACCAAACAAGAAGAAAAATATGAGCAAGAAAAATTGGTCTTCCCTGTAACATACAGGCATACAATATAGGCCTATTTATAAAATGATGTACAGTACTAATAATAAAATAAATAAATAAATGAATGAATGAATGAATGAATGAATGAATGAATGAATAAATAAATAAATAAAAGCTGTGTGCCTCTAACATGATATGACAGTTCAGCGAAAAAAATTCTTGAAACTTATTAGTGTAAAATTTCTGTTGAACTGTGTAGGCCTATTTGATATTGGTTAAACGGTGTCAAATTGTTATGTATAATTGTGTGTTTTTTTTTTTTTTTGTCGAAAATTGTATGATTATTCTACTTCCAAACATTAAACACGTCGTGTTCTATCTATTGTATTCACTGCTCTGTCCATGGTCAATCAACGTTAGAGCTATTAACACTAGAAGATAATGTATTTGTGTGTGTTGTTTGGTATAGAATCGATTTTCGGCGAATATATCATGACGAACAAAAACCCGGAGATATACGTTACATATTAACTTTATTGGTAACAGGACTCGTGATTTTAATGTGATATCCGTTTTACAATATTGCGATTATATCACGTAATTTCTCACCGTTTTATTGTTAAGAATTACTTCTAGTGTTTTGTTCGGCAAATGCAACGACGATGAGTTTGAATACATCTTAGCACTTTATACCTTCTATCAACAAAATTAAGTTCGCTCTGGAGCGTGGTAAGGCTTCCGCTCGACCTGGTTCGCAAACAATATATCCATCACTGCCTAATAATAGCATAGTGTCAGCGAACTCCAGGATATATAGGCCTATAATCTTGTTTTACTGTTCAGTTTGATAGGAATATTTATATTAGTTTCATCAAATCTATTTAAAATACTACCCGTTGATAGGATTTTTATATTTTATCACACAAGTAAAACTATGAATAGCAACTTTGTATAGCTGATGATGTACGTAGAAGAGCACTGTAGGCCCTGTCTCTTATACACATCTAGATGTGTATAAGAGACAGCTGCATAGGCAAATGATACATCAAATGAAACTTGAAGATGGTATATAATTTCTTTTTTTTTTCTTTCTTTCTCTTATTGTTTATCCTGGGGACTGCTCAGGGATAAAATCCCTGGTCCTCCGCAGATCCCAGCAAAGGAAATAACAAATTGAGAAACATTTCATAAAGCAAAAAACATTGAAACACAAAAAGCTGAACTACTCCATATTTTTTTTTTAAAGAAAAAATCTCAAAAAAACCATGTCACAAATTTATTGAAAGTATAGCGAGTACTTCGGTTATACACCTTTATTAAGCTAGGCCTATATTTATAGATCTATATTTAGATATAAAATGAATAATAAAATAAATGAAACTAGAATATACATTATCAAATCATATCGGCTGCGCAACACTGTGAATATATATATATGTATATATGTATCGGGGGCAGTGAGTTCCCTGGCTTTAGTTAATGCAAGCATCATGTCTGTATGTTTGTCTTGTAAGAGGGATTGCCACATAAGTAGTAGCCGTGTAGTAGTAGTTTTTCCGCAAAATTATACTGTTCATAATAATACTGTTTAAGTACAAGGGACTTACTCAAAGTTTTTTATATGTAGAGGGCGGGCGATAAGTTTCATAAGAAGTGGTTGTCATTTCTTTAATGAAATGTTTATTTTGTTGCATTTGCCTGTACGTTCCAAATAGAGGCATAGAATCTTTTCAGTTTTCTTAACTCAACAAATAAGCAAAACATTGTTTCAATAGTATAAAAAATATATGTAGTTTCACATTACACTGTATTGCGTTTTGAACTAAGCGTCAAGTGGTGAGGTCACGTGATGCAGTTAAAATCAATGCAAATTTATGATGTTATTCAGATCAAATATATTCTTTCAAAAAATACATTGCCTGCAATGTGCTTCCAGTTCATGTTTCTTTTTCACTTTTGTGGTTCGTGATTTAATGGCCTCTTCATACACGTGATTTATTCAACGTCCGCTACACAGTATCACCAGGGGTTCTACTAGATATTAATTGTAGGCCAATAACCAGTGTTAAATTTAAACGAATTTCTGGCAGAAATATAGCTCATTCGCCGCTATAAATTAACGTCATTGATTGATACCCTTTTTAATGTCGCCATTTATGTCAGTTTTTTTTCTCTATCAATATAATGTACCGTAATTCCTTACTAATTGTGTAATTTCATTCAACGATATAAAACGACTGTTATTTAATACACGTTAAATCATTGTTTGAAGAGCACTGTAGGCCTATGTGTAAAAATGAGTTGTGAAATGAACACTAAAGAGTTCCGTAGAAGTATACCGTTTAGATATAGCTCATAAAATTGTCTCAAAATAAGATACATCTTAAAAGGTAATTATAGTAAAAACATAGAGAGTTCATATGTAAAGGATACCGCGTTAAATGTCACATTAGTAAACGTCCATACAGTGCAGTCTGTCGTTGAATGTTGATTTAGGCTTAACGTTAAATAAGTAGCCTTTTAATGTCAATTTTATTAGTCTTTATCCCGTAATAATCTAGTATTTAATAGTTGTAAAGCCTAGGCCTAATCGTGTCTTTATATTGAGTTCCCCTTTATCACCCTCACGGTAATGAAGTTCGTAGCTAGTGGTAGTGGTTATTCAGCGATCATGATAGAAGAAAGTTACTGATGAGACCTATGATGTTACTAATGTAATGTGGTTGGATTAATATAGCGCTTTATACCGTAGTCTCAAAGAGTTCGAGGCGTAGACTAGCTCGTACAGTGACTTGCATTTTCCCTAAGATTATTTGTTTGTGTCTGAGTTACCCGGTAAAACCGGTACCAGCTACTCTGTGTCCACAGCAGTATCGACATCCTGTGATGTGTCTGTAGAAGAAGGGAATGTGATATTTTCTACAATTTAGACCCATTCAACTCAGATTTTTTCCCCGGATTATTATGTATTCATATCTTTATATTAAAACAGTGGCTGATCTAGGGATGTTCGAAAGGGAACTTAGGGCGATCGAGAGACAACACTACCCTAGTGGGGGTTCGGTAGCATGCCCCCAGGATTTTGTTGTTTTCTAGACGTCAGGAAATAACCTCTGAGGCGTTTTGGGCGATCAATAATTTTTTTTTTACTTTCCAAAAAAAAATAAAAATATTGGGGTGGGGCGGAGCCACTCCGTAAATCTACCCCTGATAAATAATAATCAATCATTTTAGTGCTTTACTATTAGCTGGTGAAACTACGAAATAGGAGGCATTTCAATTCAGGCAAAACGTTTCGGTTAGGTCCAATTGTTGGTCAAACACAGCTGACTTATACAATAATTCCTTCATTCTAAATTACAAACTTCGCCGTCTACATTTAGGCGTGTTATTATTTTTATTATGCCCATTATTATTATTTACTACAGTATAAAATTAATTTTAATATTATCATAATCCAAATGTTTACCCGACTCAATCCAAAATCGTGTAGGAATAAGAGAGACGAAAGCCATTTCGATGAATGGAATTTTCGGCTGAAAAGTAGGTCTAACTTAAAAGGTTTTGTGCGGTTAATCATTCTGATACCGGTAGTTACGCCTATAACCCGAGAGCTTTCGGATTCCTCGGTAAATATAAATGACAACTATGTCAAGGGATAATGAATTTATAAAGCGTTTCGACGACCATACTCTCGTTGTCACTTAACCTCTACTTTTGGGCGACCTTAATATGCAGACGATCACCCTCTTAATGTTTTCGCGCCAAAATGGGGAAAATTTGCAGCAGATAAGGACCCTACCAACTGCTGATAATTCGGATAAACATGTCAAAAATCAGGTCGAGTAAGCACCTTACGACATTCATCAACACGTATTCTCCTTAATATTGAGCCTAGCCAAGCTCTGTCCCTGATAGAATGGGTAGACAAGCAGCGTCCAGAATCTGCTACAAAACTCCAATTCGTACAACGTGACCAGGTGAGTTTTCACTCACTTAAACACCTGCTGTACAGGTAATTTGCATCTGCTTGAAACCATATTTCTTGTTTACTTAAGTTCAATTTCATCCTAGTAGTTAAATTCGAGCCAGATAATTTTGTATCGCTAAAGAGAAATTACTTCAATTTCAGGTTGTTTTTTTTTTGTGGAATTCGTGTTACGGGCTATGAATTTATTTGCTCACCCTAGTTGAGGCGGCATACTTACTTTCAGTCGCACGATTGTTTTATAAGGTCGAAAGCAAGGTAGAACATTTCGCGCGGGAGATTGATGACTGTTTTACATTGCTGGACATAGCCTTCAATCATAAATCGGAGCACCTTCAGCAGTTCAGAAAACATTTTATATTGCTGTATTACAATCTTGAAAAACAGTTACATGCGTGTTTCAAAGTGGTTACTGTATGTTACAAGGAAGGAGGTGTGTGTTGTGTTTTTTCGGGAGGCGGGGGTGAGGCAGTGTGGCGGCAAACAGAGAGGGACATCTTATATATCTGTATTACAATGTTTATAAACAGTTACATGCGTGCTTCAAAGTGGTTACTGTATGTTACAACTCGAGCGGATGTGGTTTTTCCGGGGTGGAGGTGGGGGAGGGGGGAGTGGTGGCGGCAATCAGAGAGGGAGGACTACAGAAAGACTTTATATTCCCACACACCCATATATATATATATATATATATATATATATATATCATATACTGTATATATATATAAGATGAGTCAATGTGTGTTTATATATTGATAATAATAGAAAGAAAACGGGAAGCGGAGTAGACAGAACACAATTTATATTTTCCCAAGAATAGGCCTATAATAATTTTTTGAATGACGTAACTTTGTTTATTCTAAAACTTATTGGTCAGTGAATAAAAGAAAACCTGCTTCGACATCGATTTGAAATCTTAAAACTACAAATTACACCAACGACATTGGAAACGTGTTCAATGACGTGCTGATGTAATTCACCTCGATTTACAATCACCAAATTTGAGCTTAGGATAATCCGTATATAGTCTCTTCAATCATCACAGAAACATCTACAAAAGAGACCAATAATCACATATTTTTAAACGGCTGAACATAGATTGCCACTAAAAATCCGCTGTTAAACTATCGTCACTTTTGCACGAACATGTTTTTCCCCCGTCGATGATCTCAACCGAGACTATCAGTCGTGCGTTGAACTCACGGGCAAAGAGATACGGGGATTAAGGACGGTTGTAAGTGTTTTCATTGCACGGTGTTAAAACGACAAAAGATTTATTAATTACATCATGCTTAGCACATTAACTACGTATGTCATCAGTGACGCATTCTGCCGACGTTTGCTAGTTTCTCGCGTGTTTAAATAGCACATATCCTACCCAAGCTAAATTTCAGCCTGGTTGACGATACACGCCCGTAGATATGAATATGGACTTAAGGAAGTTCCGGACAAATATAAGCCAATTAAAATAGTAACGAACCATCTGAAGAGTTTTTACTTCCGACATGCGAGTATTTGTTACCGTGATCGTATTATTAGTTACGGCAGCTTTCATACCGCGTAGGCCTGTTATTAAATTTGGTAGTTCCAAGAGGGTATGGCTTCTCTACATGTCCATCATCGACATTTATAAATTTTCGCAGCCTAACATCATATCAGATTTCTACGTTTTAATTCTTGTGAACAGCCCCTACGACAATTGTTCTCCAGGCTCAATCAAGTGAAAGGTTTATGTTTCACGTTTGTTCACTGTAACCTCTCGCTCTTCGTCCTATTTTCCCCAAGGGCCTAGCGGTTTTGTTTTTGTTCAGAAATCTAAATATATTCCCACTCTAAATTTGACACATGCAACAAGATATTAGAGTTGGTTTTTGTAGTAGAAACATTGGCAGTTTATTAATTTAAATTCATTTGCTTTATTTTTAGGCAAATCAGAAATTCTACATAAAAAGAAACATATCGGACTCGGGGATTGCTTAAAGCAAACTTTCTGTCTTTAAACAGCGCTCGAAACAGATACAAGCATAAAGCATAAACGAAGAATTGCACTAAAAAAGAAAGATCCAATGAAAAGAAAGTGATAAAATTAAGTTAGAAAAATCAACATTAAAATTAATTTTAATTAAGTACAAATATAATATCCAATAACGTCGCGCATAAATCAGATGTTACAATGATGTTTAAAATTAGGACCTTCGTTTCGAAAGTTACCGAACCCTGATGTTGGAAATGATTCAAGATACTATGGGAATAAATCAGGTTTAGCAGACAGTCGGAGCAAGCAACATAGGCCTAGTCCTTAAGTTGACGCGTGCTAATTTCAAACGCAAAACGGTGGTGAGCTCAAAACGAGACGATAGAATGCAAAGGTTCTGTGAGCGGTAGTTGATTCTATAGATATTAACTTAATCTTTTTCACTAATATTAGCTAGACAATATTTTGCACAAAAAGAGATAAAGCCTTTTTCTACTGTTAGTCCACGTAGCATCGTTCTTATTGCTCTTGTCTCGTTAGGAAACAAAAAAGAACTACAACAACAACAAGAAAATTTAGAAAATTAGTGTTTTTCGTTTATGATTTGACCATGTTTAGATTCGGCCTAGATCAGTAAATTTGTTAATTTTCGTCCGTTTGAACCGCCATAATTTTTGCGTCATCGTCCATTTTCTTCCGCTCCATGTGCGTACCGTAATCTCTCGTCTGGTTGCGTTTTATAGTTTTATTCCAAATACCAATATGAAAGCGGATACGAATGCTATTAGCCATTGCTCTAGTGTCAGAACTTCAGATAATTTCGGACTATGTTTTACCTGGCATTCGGGGTTAATTACATTGCCAAGTTTCATTGTGGCGCTGGGAAGTCATTTTGTATATTTTAACCACATTTCACCGGCTCATTTAACACCCGCATTCGACATTGTTGTTCTTGTCATGGATATAATATCAAATCAACGTTCTTGAAACAAGGGCATGAGGCATACATTTCTCGTCGACGGTGAGAATATTGAATGTAACGTAAACATCGGCTACTACGCCGTTCTTCCACAAACAAATTACAAGAAGATCATCACAATTTGTTTATATTACCAATTGAAAACGCCGGAAATAGAATGTCTTTATAAGATTTGCAAACCTCGGTTAGACATCGAACGTTATTGATAAAGAATAATACATTAAAATCAACAATAGTGTTCAGCAGTATTAGCTGGCACTCAGCTACTGAATGAGGTTTTGATAACTGTTGAATTAATAGGTTAACGAATGAAGAGATTGGAAATGTCTAGAGCAAAACCATTGAAGTCAGCTTCAAAATTGATTGATAAGAATGTTCACTGCTGAAGAAACTTTACGTAATTAATTTTGAATAAATTGTTCACATACGCTTTTGTTCAATTCCATTCGTGGTGAAGTTGCCACCTTTATTTTCCTTAATAACTAAAACACTATCAAGTTGTCTTAATACCAATTCTACAATTACGATAATACATTGAAATTAAACAATACAAGACACCTATAATATCTAAAAGCAAAACAAATGTTAAATAGGCCTATGCCCACAACTTTTGGAAACATCTCTTTTAATAAAAAGTATTTATTTACCGTCTACAGTACATTGGTTTCACCAAACATTTACATTTCATTTTACAAAAGTACACCTAATTACAATACACGACGGAATGTTATATTATCTTTATATAAAACTTAGGGAGTGAAGATGCTTTTAGCCATCAGTTACCGTAATAACCATGAGGAAGGCCATAAATTTTAAACCATTTTTAACGCAAATCATCCATCAAGCAAAGATGATTTGAAGGTAGGAGAATACCCCATCTCGCAGTCAGTGACTACTAGCCGCCGTAAAGAGGCACTAGTTTCATGTTGGTTCTACAAACCGAACCTTGGGCGAGGAGCGGCTTCGAAACAGCACCGCCGATGATGTTAAGGATGTAGTTAGCGCCCAGCTTTAAGCTTGCCCGTTGACTAGGCCTGAATCGATGATGCTCTAAAAAGCAGGGAGCTGTTATACCCTTGAACCAAGTCTTCAGAGGCTAGGGGAGTGGAGTTGTTTTCATTTGGTGAGAATATTCCTGACATGTATTATATATGATTGAACCAATAGCCCCAGGGTTTGGAAACAAGCACTTTAACCACCAAACCTCATATCCACAATTTAATCATAACAAGAGAATTTCTGTACAAGAATGTTTCAACAAGGCAGTACTGGTCTGTAGTAGGCCTATGCACGGGTAATGAATTTAGGCCTATGGCAAGTTGTTTTTTATTGGTGCCCAGGAATCCATGCCTTTTTAGACATATTCTATATCGGAAAGCGACCTATATGTCGTGAGGTTTTAATAATAGGGCAATTTTCTTCAATTCTCACACAGCTTGCGCTATTGTTTTTAAAATTACCCTTTGTCTGGATTCATATCGAATACCCGTAGTTTGTGAAAAAAACACTGTATGGTAATTTACCTGTATCCATGTTTTAATTCTCACCTATAGGGATGTATTGCCACTTAAGGAATAGGCCTAAAATGGAAAAGATAAGTTGGTAGGCCCATGTTCAGTTCATAATGAAATGAGTTCATGGGCCGGTCTTTGTTTCACTTGCTATCCCCTTTGAACGTTGCTGCGATGACTATGTAGGCCTATGTGGAAGTCGTTAGGTTAAAATTATGTAGGCCTGTTATGTAAGGTTACTTGACGATGTCTATATTCTAACTTGGTCACATAGCAACTTTTCATCAAGCTTTTTGAACAATTATAGATAACAAAATTTATAGTAATATCATAGTGTTTTTCATTTACAATCAATCTGTATTTTCGCATACGTCTGATTATTCAAATCTTCCACTTAGCACGCGTTGACGCAAGTCTACGTAATCTTATCATCTTGTAACATATTATTTCATTCACTTTGTCTGTTTACATTAAATACTTGCTTTTCAACAATCACAATACATTAAACACGGCGAAAATTGCATAAAAAGTGAACAATGGACTCTATACTTTGTCAAAAGTAAACCGGGTCACTGTGAAAAAAGACTTTGAAAATATCAAGTAACTGAAATAAGAAGTACAAGTGTGAGACGAGAAAATCAATTTGCGGTTACTTTTGGTATGTTTTAGAAGTATTGGTTACAACTCGCTTACAGCATTATATCATTAACGACAATTAATACAATATTATAAAAATATACAAATAGATTTTCAAAGAAAATACTGGTTTTATAATACCTGGAAATCTCAAACATTCAATTAAAACATAAAATTACTTTCTCAAATGCGCCAAATTAGTTACGAATATTCAATAACGTAGCCTACATATTGAAACAATTCGCTTTCTCTGATTCTCCGACTTCAAAAAATGTGAAAGTTTAGGCCTAAATAGGCTGCCAGACAAGTTAAGCGTCTTGTTGATGAATATAAAAAAACTGCTAATTGGCAAGGCAAGTTATGATGGACCGTAGAACTGGAATGCTTTAACACCAAGACATTTTTTTAAACATGTAAAATATTACTAAAATTGTGTTAATATTAATACACATCATGACATACCGGTACATTTTTCTAAAACTTTAGCAAAGTATTATTATTTTAGATTTTTTGAAAAAAACTTTAACAATAATACATTTGAAAATTGTTTGGGGTTAGGCCGTTCTGGTGCTAAGCTTTTTATATTATCTTTTTCCAATTTCCAATTGAACGTCAATAACTTGATTAACTAGATTATAAGTAGCCTAAATCAAATAGGATATAGTATTGTATTGTATTGTTCAATTAATAGCCTTGGTAAACATACAAGTCTCATTAATTATTTTATAAAACTGTGTTCGTAAATATTATACAATAAATTGGTATAGGCATTTTATATCCATAGAATATAAATCAATAAGACCGCAAACTATTTAATTAATTAATTTAACAACACAAAAAATTCAAGTAAATTTCATGTTGAATAAAGCTTTCAAAACAGTACAGTGAACTATTCCATAAAAATTAGTTTAATATACGAAGTTGATTTTCAAATAAAAAAAAGTGAAATTCTACGCTGAACCAAATTAAAATTCAATAGTTGTAAAGTTAACCTTCACTATTAATAGTTTAAATTCATTCATGGATTTATTTAGGCATTAGAAAATACATACTGTACATAGGCCTACAATGAAAAATATAAAAACTTGGAAGAAATTATCATTAATTAATTATCATTCATTATCATTAAAAAATTACTATTAACAAACTAATTTAAATATTTAGATAAAAAGGACATCAATAATTCCTCAAATAAATTGCCGTAAATATTAATATTAAAAGTTAGACATTGAATTTCACAAGTTGAACGTATAAAAAATGTATAACCTTTAAATTATATAGGCTATAAACATTATTGTAATCCACTATTAACAATTATCAATTAGCTATTATAATAATTCGGCCTATTATTACTCTGTCAATAGGCCTATCAATATTGAATTTATTAGGCCTAATATTTTGTTGTTTTAATCATTTATTAAAAACACTTACTAGGCTTAAAAACCTCTAAGTCTACTTCATCAGAAATGAATTACTTTGGTGGCGCGAACACATCTGGTTTTTCACCAATCGATCATAATCAATCACGGATTTGATATAAGTATACATAAACCTACATCAACTGTATTTATTTACATTCTTCGATTGATTCTGATATTGGAACCTTGCTTATTTTTTCTGCGATTTCAATATTGTAACATATGTGTTAAACATCAGACAATAGACGCGATTAATAAATTTGATTGACAGTTTGTCACAGGCCAAGCATTCAATATTAGATCTGAGATCTGTCGAGTGTTAAAGCCGAGCTATTTTAAGGAGAACATTAAAAGCCCTATTTCATAACTGACGACAACCAACGAATGAAAACGTAATCTTTCAGTTGTCTCATGACGAGCTATAGATGATAGACGATATATCTAAGGCTTAGCACAAGTCGAAGCTGGAGTTCTGACCACTAGTTGTATAACGATCGAGTGCGTCACGGGAGTCGACCGCTGGCGCGCTGTTCGTTCCTCCTTGGTTATCTTTCCTCCTGTGGTGTTTCGCAAAGTAGCATCAACGAATTTTACTCTTTCCTGCAAATAAAAAGATGTCGCATTAATTCAAATTAATACGAGCATTAAAAAGCTTCACTTTTATTTGAATATCCGTCTAGACAATGAACATTTTTGGGTCACATACTAAGTCCATAATTTACCACACGCTATGACGTGAATACTGTGCAATCATGCTTAAGTAATGTAGTTATTTAGGCCTACATTGGGCATTGACTAACAACAGATATTTGATTACTAACAAATGAAACAAATATTGATCTTCCGAAATTTGATTGACATTGTTTTAGTACGGCTCGTAGATTTCCTATTCTAAATAACTTCAACAATTAAATCGTTCCTCCGAGACGATAGCGAACACAATTTGTAATTGTGTTAACATGATTCAATGTTTCAATATATATTAAGTAGATTTAGTTTGTTTTTTTTGAAAGAATGGATTGTTGTACTCTATGTTATCAAAATGGATCTTTTAAAAGTAAGATGCAGAGAGCTATGTAGATAAATAATCTTTATTATATATATTATAATTATCCTTTAATTTGGTCAATTTTCTTAGTGTACCGTAACTTCGTAAATAAGTTCTACTATAGGTCTAGATGTATCTATATTTTATTTATTTGGTATAAAATACTTTAAATGCAACAAAGGTTGAAACACTTTTGAGTTTACAATATGAACAAATATAAATATATATATATATATATATACATATATATATATATATATATATATATAGGATGCAGAGAGCTATGTAGGTAAATAATCTTTATTATATATATTATAATTATCCGTATTATAACATATATATATATATATATATATATATATATATATATATATATATATATATATATATAATCAGAAGTCAAAAATGATATAACAAGAATCGAATTCGAAACACAAGTGAACTGAATATGTTAAATCACCAAAAACCCGCAACATTGAACATTTACAATGAGTAAGTCACGATACAATTACCACATAGTTTTAATTAAAATGTATTTTTTAAAATTATTGAAAGCCCTATATATATTTTCAATAATCTAGTTTACGTTGCTTTGTAACATTTATGTTTCTTTATAGATTTCCTTTAGAAATATAGATTATGAAAGTACATTATAATAATTTATAGGCCTATATTAAAATGATCTCCCTGTTCCGTTTCTTAACATATTAGTAGAGGTTATAGTTGGTATATTAATCTCAGTGAGTTGTGGGTTGAATAATTAAAATATAAAATCACATTACAATTGATGAATTCTATGTAAGAAAAGGAATAAAATTGATACTATTTCATTTTTTATATGACTGCCAAATACATTTGGAATGAAGTTACAGAATTTGAATGACTAGATTCATTTTACGTAGGTAGATAAAGTAGGTTTATTATTACATTAGGCCTATAAGTTAAGTTCTTTTTGGATACAAGATCAACGAAAAACGTTTTAATTACTTTAATAGATTGATTTTTATTGCTAATCACTCAATCGAGATACAGATATGGAAAACGACAAGACAACCCCCACCAATTCGACGGGATTGTCGAAATTCAAAATCAATTGTTGTTGGGAAACGCGACAAATTAAATGAATTTAATTAATATATTTCGATACGGTATTTAATTTAATGATAGGCCTTCAGATTATTCAAAATGCTAAATGCTTCATGTACTTTATGTTTCGATTGTATCTTTCATGGTTAACCTATTGTTCATGAAAGCTGTGTCACTTTTCCATGTTTAATCAAGCTAACTTAAAATAAAAGCGTCGGTACATGCGCTCGACAAGTGTCATGCGTACTTTCGGGGGCGATTCACACAATACAAATTTATACTATTATTAACATTTATATTATAGATATTATTACCCTGAATAGGGTTGTGCATCGCTATTACAATATATCTAAGCCTAGTACAATAGAAAGTACATTACGAAGCATATTTCTATATTTGTGCATGCACCGAGTAATATAATTGCTTTAGGGCCTCGGTAAGCAAACTTTACACGTACATCCAACATACACATTCTGTTTGTCTTTATTAGTTTTATTCAAAATCTGAATCGATTTGAGCCACTTGTACTTTCTGTACATTGCCCATTGCAACATAAACCACATCACAACTTCCCGTTGCCTGCGGATCAATTAAACCTGCGAGAGGATATGTCAGATTGTTAGTCAATTGGAACATAAAGTAAAGAAACACCATGATTGGAAACAGTATTATTTCGCAAAGGGTGGCTGAACATTAAGCACTAGTTTATCTAAACTTAACCTTATATAGATATAAAAAAAATATCCATTTCATTAAATCCGCAGGTGATTTTTGTTGATGCCTTTTTAAAAAGTAACCAAGCACAATATAATTAACCATGTACGCAGCATTTGAATATAAGCATGTACGATGGAGAGAGATATTCTAGTTTGTGTGTGAGTATAAAAGTTGTTTAATAGTCACACAATATAATTAGCCTTGTATGGCTTGCTGCCTTTAGTCTGCATATCCACATGTTAAGGTAGGGCGGGCGAGTCACTCCTATACCGTCCCCCTCTCACTTTCGTGACATTTACATGGACCCCAACACTTCCTCGTCCCCGGGCCCCATGAATCGTCGATGTGCCACTGCGAAACGTCAAGTTACAAAAATACTTACGTTAGCATTCGTGCGTAGGTTATTCATGTACTTTGACTGACACATTATTTTCAGAACGGTTTTACCACGTCTGCCAAATTGCCGACAACTTCGAACAATTACCGTACCACGTGCTGCGGTCATTTCGTTCAAAGTAACAATAAAACTAAGCTACCGGGTTTTATGTTGAGGTCAAGCATTCTAAGCGGTTGGAAATTAAGATAGATTGTGATATGAAATCACATGGGTATTATTACTATGATCCTCGCAATTATCTCTTTCGTCATAAATGGTCCGCAGAGCGCCATATTATGAGACAGGTGTGAGGGTGGACATCGCTGTAATTAGCGCAGACGACGTCCTATCAGACTTATAAGCCACAATTAAGACTGTACTTTACTTTTGACCAAGTCGACCACAGTAACTTGGTTTTGTGGAGAGGTCTGAGATTTTATAGGTAAAGATGAACCCACACGTCTGGAAATGTTTAGTAGGCCTATAATACTTTAATTGGCATGATTTATCACTATTTCGACTAAAAACGCGAAAATCACATTTTTGAATTAATAAAGTTATATTCACGTTAATTGTAAAGTTAGTGACTCTTAAACGAACTGTAGTACCGTATTTTTTTTATGGCGCACTATAATAAGGCCTTATTGATTACCTACCTAAAACAATATCAGCGTGCCTTGTGTGGAAGCGGTTGGCGCAACGTTTGTAGCTTGGACTCAACCTTCAGGTCAGTGGTGTGAAACCCTCGTTTGTGTCCTTAAACACTATACCTGGGCTAGTATTATGCAATGTGTTCTACTGACCAACCAACCCACTTAAATTGGTCATAGGTATCTCGCTTATCTTTTTTTCTCTGCTAAATTTTTTCATAAAGTTTGGTTTCCGTAAAAATCGCTGCACGCTATCGCTGACTCCTTTGGCGACGCTAATTGGTCAGTTGAATAAGGAAGCGTTCCCGATTGCGTCGGGAAACAGCTATGAAGTGCAAAGATTGCAGTAGTGAAAACGATGTAGCGACTGTGCAGCGACTTTTATGAAAACCAGGCTTACTCTAACAGTAGGCCTAACATAATCTTATTTTTACGGGCTAGTAGTAAGCCTGTTATACTCAAATGAAGCACTTAAAGTTCATCTTTTACTTTTTGTCCAAAACATGGCTTTTCCATTTTGTGTTCACTTCTGGCATAGGCATACCCCTCATACATGATGTTTCTTGCTCAACATCTTCGTAGGCTAGGCTTATATTTACTATACGCTCTTCTGTATACATATGAAAGTATCAGTCGCTTCAAAAGTAATGGCTTTATAGGCATAAATATAACTATTTCGCATGGTTTTATTTTTATCATTGAATCCATGAATTATTATTAGGCATCTATTTTAGCCGTTTCACCTAGGCTAGTGAACAACTTGAAGGTGAAAATTCTTCTCAGAAGAAAAAGGATTTACTCTCGGAAACTATTATTTTCTTAACGGTTTTTATGAATAACTTGTTTTACTGCGTCAATACACCATATCGGCAGAAACGATGTCTTTAGAAGTTGAGGTGGTGACCGTTTGAATTAAGTGGGCCGTTAGTTTTCACAAGCGTCACTATTAAAAAGTTAATCAGACAAATTTATTATTAGAAATATAAACCGATTTTCGCTTCAAGTTAATCGTATAGTAACTAAGCCTCTAGGCCTTATGTTTCTTGAAATATATGTATCTGAGTTCGTAATAGTTTGTGGCGCACGGACTATGTTTCAATAAAATAGCGAACCGAAACCTTTTAAAATGGTTAAATTCGAAAGTCTATATTAGCAATAATACTGCCTGTGCATGTCCTGAGATGCGATATGTTACGTGGCTATAAACACACGTTTAAATACGAATTTTAATGTTCAGTAAAAAAAAAAAAAAGAAAAAAAAGAACATAAAAAAAAACAACACAACATTGCAACACGTATTTAAATGCTATTAATATTATTCTTTGAATAGGCTTATGTAAACTACTCCCTATAATGACGGTTCCATTGGAACTCAAATGACCTTGCAATATGTTATTCAGACTTAAGGTGTTAATCAATAATTCGATTAACAAGAAACACCGTTAATTAATGTCGGAAGAATTAAAGAATTCATTTTTCGGAGAAATTGAATATATTAGGCCCCCTATTCGGTTCATTAATCATTATTTTCAATTCGTTTGTGGTTTGGGTTTATGCACTTTTATCCTGGATGGTGGTTCCCAAACAGCCGACACAAATATGGAAATGTTAGGCTGGTAACCGTAACTGGTATTAGATTAATGCATTTGACACCGTAGACAGAGGGGGTGATGGTCATGCATGTTGGCGTCTGAAATGTTGTGCATAATTAATAGTATATCATGATCATATTCAAAGTAACATCTAATTGAGTAGAGACAGTAAGATTTATTAGCAAAAATTGCGGCTTATCACGTGCAGTTCGTGATCTTGCAACACCATCTCCAGCTGAAATGTCAAGCCGCTAAGTATCGGTCGATATACTGTTGGTAGCAGCGCATGGAACTATTCGGCGTCGGTATTGGCCCCGACATCCCAATCACCAAAGTGAAGCCACCCCAGGACATGGTCAAAGCAGTTCCCTTGACTATAGGACACAACCCCATTGCTACATTCGTAACATACCATTAGATTAGAGCTTGCCGAAGCAGTCCAAAGTTTGTGTGAAGCTCGGTTTTCATACAATCAATCGCCGAGAGTTATCGGGAAGGTTTAACCTGGTTCAACTTTGTCGATTGCGTTGCAGAATCGGGGTGCCTTCCCGGTTGCGTCGGGGCAACTAACAATTCACCCTGATTCGACTGCAACGCCATCGGCAAAGTTGAACCACGTTCAACCTTCCCGACAATTAATGTCAGCGATTGTCGCCGATAGGGTAAGCGATTGTATGGAAACCAAACTTTAACAGTACACTATTATTGGATATCACTTTTGTAACAATGACACACATCAGACAATACCAAATAATGGTGCATACAAAAATATGAACAAAACTTAAACGAATAGAAGTGTTACCTAATGAAAAATACTCAATATTTCAATTGTCATTTAATTTTAAAAAAATGTTTTATAGAACCATAATTTATATAGCGCATTTCACAGTCCGCAGGTTTTACAAGCGATTATACAAGGCGCTGGCATCATTATTTCCCTGGTCACTGGATACTGAATTGGCAGATCGCATTGTGCAACCTTCTCTGCTCCCTGGGTAGTATCCCTGGTTATTGCTGCTTGAACGCTTACTACCGATACATTCAATGCCATACAATCCTATGTATGCTCCTTTTAAATTGAGAATTGAACGAGATCCCTCCCCCACTCATGAACAGACGCTTGCATGTGACCTAGCCTTATCTTGGCATAGGTCCTAAAATTGGCTGGTAATTTAGTCATATTTAATTATTTTCGTTGAAAAATCAAGAAAAATTGAATGACAGTATATAGTATTGGTCTGACCCTCATTGAGATTGTCTCGTGTGTTCCTTTTATTACGAGCAGTTCATTGTTGTAGTTGAATTCTGTTTATATTTTATGACTAGGCCTGTGTTTAAGGTTAATTTATAATTGCACTGATTTCAAATGCTTTAACAACGCACATTTCGACATTCAAACGTCTGTGAAGAGGACGCGTTAGCTAAGACCGTCTATTGGTGTTACGAAAAATGCAGTCCCGTCGATTCCTGGGTGAAGCCTAGTTTCCTTAAAATCGCTACACATCACTACAGTTTTTTTTACGGCAATCGTTGAACTAGCGTCAGTCCCCTACGCAATCGGGGAGGCTCTTCGATACGGTCAACCAATCAGCGTCACTGGAATCTATCGGCTATGGCGTGTAGCGATTGTATGGAAACAAGCTTTACAGCTTAAGCTCTGTTCACGCTATTACTTTTTATGAGACAAATGTGTGTAATGTGCCCATATATGGGCATAATGATGGCATATTACACCCAAGTATAGGCATATCTTTGTTTGTCACATCAACTTTGATAGTATGTGCATAGCTAAATATAGTGAATCTATGGTTTTCCATATTCTACGATATTCTAATTTTGTTTGAATCCATTTGATATATCTTGTCTTCTTCAATTATTTTTCCGAGATTTCGTCCGCATCGAGAAATGAATAAGTATATGGGATGCTGTTTGAACAAAAGATACGGAAACTGACTCAATATTATTCATTGGTTACCGTATGTTTGTGCTTTTTATCTTGCATCCGTCCAGCTACGGTACTAATAATAGAAGTTACTTAGCTATTATTCGCCACGGTGCCACAGTATAGCACATTTTGAGAAATTACCAAATTGAGCAGGGTGTGGTCATATAGACTACGGTATCTGTTTTAGTCATTGTTGAGTTGGAACTTTAAAAGGATTAAAGTAATACTAATAGACACGTTCGCACTAGCACAACCCATTAATTTTTCGAATATCACTGAAATACACCATAACCGATGTCCTTGAAAATATTGTTTAAATTTACAATAGGCCTACCGATGCTTTGAAGCACAGTAACTATCGAGTCATAGACAAAATAACTCCATCGTGGATCTGATGTAATTTAGGGTCCCAAACAAGTCAAGCGGGAAGGCCCAGATGGGGTCCTAATGTGTAAGGGGCGGAAGGGATAAATTTAGCAAGCAAATGGATAGTTTCGAAGGGTCCCTTCGTGTCTGTGCTACCCGGTAATCCGGTACCAGCAACTCTAGTCGTCCACCAAAGGGGCTGTCTGTTCCAGTACACCGGGGTATCCCCCTACTCGTCTCAAAGGATGTACTGGGTTCTTTACAGTGCACACGAGCCATTGTATACACTGTGCCTACGGTTTATAGTCCTTATCCGAGAAGATTTGTTCTAGCAGAACCATAGGCGAGGGTGCCATTCGAACCAGTGCCGATATTTTGGTTATATAGCTTGCGACGCCTCTGCTAACCGCTCGGCCATTCGACTCGGGAAGGATAAAAACATTAATGTTGTTCATATAGAGTGGGAGAGGGAAGACTATGTTTAGTGTATAATTTGAATGTAGGCCTAAGATTTAAAAAGAGGATGAAATATTTCGCTTCTGTATGGGATAAAAATGATGTCCAACGCTTCCTCAACAATAGAGTGGTAAAAGATACTACGATAAAAGCAAAGCCTATTCGATTCTCCCAGAATCACATATAGGCCTAAGTTAACTTTCACTGCTCCACTTTCGTAACTTTCGCAATTTTACAAATATAAATAGTAAAAATATAAAAAGTAAATATTAAAGCGAATTGATGTAAATAATATTGTACGTCGTACATTACATCGCCTTCTTCATGCTCAAAAAGTTCGATTCATTGACATAGGCCTAATCCGGTTTGAGCCTACTAATACTACTAATAACTTTCAATTTTTAAACCAGATCTTACAGTTACCTACTGATAGTATTTCACCAGCTAGCATTTACACTAAACAGCGTCTTCATCAATTTTCTTTTGATAAACGAACGCTGCTACAAATATAGTGTATACCTGATGAAATATCAGAGGTTTGGTAAATAATTTGGTCGTATATCAAACAAAATTACCGGTAAGGTAAAATGATATGAGGGGCATGTGTTAATATGTTCTTATAGCGTCAGTAAATCATAGAAATATTACACGACAGCGATGGTTATATTTCGCATCGCTGAAATTTCTTTTGATTTAGACTACGGTACGCCTTATTTTATTAGGCCTATATATTTTCGAATTTCTTACGTTATTATTTGTGCCTATTATTATAAATATGTTGCGATGGATGCGAAACATCCCTCTCATATTTGAAAGGTTCACGTTTTTAAGACAGTCGAGAATATACTGAATATATATAGGAGTATATATATATATATATATATATATATATATATATATATGTATAATACATACGGTAGGCCTATGCATGGGGTTGATACTGAAGATAATCTGTTCTCTTTAGGCGTAAGATCATAGTCATTAATGGTTACTATAATCTTTTTCTTTTAGCGTCAATAGTGGTTCCCCCCTGGTGTTAGTTAAGCTTTCGCTTCAAAACGCATTGTGTGATGTTAATCAAAAACGACAGAAAATTAATTACTTTGATTGAGTAACATTTCCTAGGCCACAGCCACTGTTTAGTTTCCGCATGAGGGCGCGAGTTCATGATCAGTACTGGATCTGACATGATCTGAATGAGATTCTAAATAGCATCATATTCCTCCATGATAACATTCACGCTCAAATTGTTTGTTTTTTTGACAATTGACAATCAATTTATTGATTAGTTTTTATTATCTGTTTGATTTTTCGTTAAACGATCTTTAGCATAGGACTATACAATTTATAATTATAATACAGTAGTATATTATTATTATTATTATTATTATTATTATTATTAATATTATTATTATTATTATAATTATTATAATCATCATTAGTTATAATAGGCCCTACTGAGTAATCTTTGCCCTTTTAAAAGTCTGCGTTCTGAGCCGCATCTACTCAACAAGTACCTGGCGATGAAGAATATAACTTTTAGGAACAGATTATTAGAAACATCTCTGGATACAGCAAGCCTAATACATTATTAGGCTTGCACCTATTAGTCAATTTACTCGATCATTTCCCTCAGTAAACCAATTTAGCGACTTGAAATGGGAAACGAATGTGTTTTTATCTGAAATCGTTGATTTCGATTGTCACATCAAACGAACATAAACGCGTTTATCGATATTTTACCTGCACTTTGAAGTGACTCGCAACACGCGCTCTGTGCTTACGTACTACATGTTTATTTTCACCGATAATACATGAATTCTACACGAGGACATTCAACAAATCAATGCTAATTAAGACAAACGGACAGATGAAGTGATTTGAACTGAAGTCACTGTACAAATCCATCAATAAAAACATTTTGAAAAGTTTGACAAACATTGCGTGCGAGTCTGTCGATCTCAAAACACTGATGCGTTTCGCTTGTCCGATTAAATGCAGCTTAAATGAGTGAATGTTATAGCTAAGTATAGAGCTGCAATGACAACTAAGGTAAAACATCCCATTTATTTCGACACTAATTCCAATCCGTCGGATTAAAAATAAACAATTTATAGCCCATCTGACAAATTCTATCTAAAGTATTCTACTATACGCTGACATTTTGTTAAGCGACCTATTTTACGAAACGTTGATACACCATTTAAATAATATCAAAATTTATATTTAAAAAAAAACCCTACATAGGCCTACTGTCTGTGATGAGTTAAGAACTATAAAACTACACAGTGGCTATTTTACACCAGTGGCTATCACCAATTCGTAAATCTTAATGTATGTATACTATAACATTTTGTATATTTACTTAAGATGTATGTCTAATATTTGAAGAAACGAATTTTTTAAAACAAATTACAAATTTAGGCCTCTGTATATTACCGTTTCTATAATTTCTGTCCATCACAATAAACTGAAAGGGTAATTAATTTAAGATTTATGTGTAGTAAGGGATTTGTAAATTAGCAGAAACGAAATTGTCCTGTCTGAACTTTTTACTAAGTAAAAGTACCAGTAAAAGTACCAGTAAAAGAATATGGACAATATTATTTAGGCGTAGGCCTATATGTTTGTTGGTGAGAAATATTTATATGTACTTTTATATTTAAAGCTAAAGACATACTGTACTTAATTAATATCAAAGTAAGCTATTCAATAATTAATTTTAAGGTTAATTATCATTTCAAGAAAGATAATATAATTCTTGACTTTGAATCCTAAACAGTAGCTCGAGATTCGTTGATAAATATAAAGCATATTTTGTTGAAATTACATAGTATGGCTGTTGCGTATGTTCCATTGTAGACGATAGATTTTTCTGCTAAATTCTGGTATATGTTTTACGATTTTGTTAATTTTATTTTAACGTTTAAATCTATTTCTTGGAATAATGTATCTCTTGTTCCTTCCATTCTACGGTATAGACAAACTGTTTGAATAATTTTGTTCGGAATGGTTTGGCTGTGTTGTAGCGAGTTTCGGCACACCATTAAGAACAGTAAGTATTGTTCGCATCAGACTCGTATTTCAAAATAGACCAATGAATTTCAGTTGGATGCACATTGATTTAGAGTAAGTTGTAACTTGAGTAAGAAGCAAAGAAGTTTAAATAATATGTCTATAGATTCAATTATTTTCTACATAATATTTGCAAATAAACCATGATTTTAGGTTCATCTAAGTTAGGCCGAAGTTATTATAGCAATTGAAACGTTAATTTCTTTTTTTATTGAAGTAGATGGCTTAATCCAGAACTTAGCTGTTGAACTGGAGGGTGTACTCTACAGGCCAATCTGGCTTCGGATGTCGGTACCATACTTACTGTATGAATAAAAATGTCTTCGTTGTGTAACTATTGACAATATAATGAAGTTTTACAGACAGCTGTGGTAAATAATCGTATTAATACCATTTGGGTAAATATTGATAGTATTGAAAGGGTAGCTTTAGATTTTCTTTGAAAGAAATAAAATGTAATACCCTTTTAGAATTTGGATTATAAGTTATCGTAGATTTGATAAATAGGCCTATGCCTATAATGTAAACATACACACAGAAAAAAGATTTACGATATTTAAACCAATGAAATAAAACACAAAATCATAAATATTTCAGAAACATAACATTATACCAAATTGAACTACAATAAGTCTACATCATAATTATGATTTAGTAAACGTACAAAGATGTTTCGCAATTCCCGTGGAGCTCCTTAAAAAAAGTCTATTATCGATTGTATCAATTATGCCTAATTAAACATTTCAATATAGAAACGACAATGATACATAAAATAGGTCTATTTCCATCAATAATATTATACTTAGGCCTATTATATAGGCCTAATAGTATTAAAACCCAAATAATACTGTAAGTAGACTTCTAAATATGTTTTACTCATTTTAAAGAAAAGTTTCTAAAGTTTAAATATAGACCAAGGCCTGATTTCGGTGTTAGGTTAATAAACGTGAACAATAAAATCCAATATACTTTGAATTACTTATTTTATATTCATCTTATTTATAGTTATAAATGTGCAATGTTCTCTCCAATTAGCAGAAACAGCCGTTCCATAATCTTTGCATAGACCTTAATCTTTTATTTTTAAATGTTCAATTCAATGTTATTTCACTAGTTTTGGTTTATTCAGAACCTCCTGAACTGAGAAATATAACATTACATAAATTATAAAATAATTACATAAAATCTGAAGGCCGCAACAGACCTATAAAGTGAAACTCCAAAATGTATATAGTGTATTGAAATTACTTATCAAAGGGTGTAAAATAAGTTCCCTCCTGTACGTCTGAAAGTTTGGTTTTTAGGCCTATTTCTCAGCCCATCCTCAATATAATTTGATGGATGGTGGCCTGAAAATATATTCAGATTCATTGCGACATCAATCATCATAAAGCGCTTTAAACAACAAGGAATTATGAGAATTAACGGTTTCTTTCAATCTAATTAATCAATTAAAAAAAATCATCAAAGGCTTCTAACAAATGCGAGTACAAATTTATATAAGCCTATTTGGAGACGCTAGAAGTTCAGCAATTAGGCCTATATGAAGTTGGTAAAATTTGTTAAACCTTCATTTAATGAACATCGAAACATACGAAATATATATAATTAATATATTATTTTCGTTGGGCATTTTAAAAAGAATGAGACGGTATTCTTTCTTTTCCCTCTGAAATAATCCCACATACCCAAACACATACACATTCATCATACAGGCCTATGTACATATGGATCATGTATGTTGTTTTACAACAATGTTTACAGGGCTTTCTAAGTTGGCTTGTGAAAGGAGACCCCCCCCCCCCTTTTAAGAAAATGTGGGGGACATGTTTTAGCTTCAAAGTAATTGGATTTTTTCCCCTTAAAATGAACATTTCACTTTCACTCAGGAAATGATAGGTATAGCATAAAATAAAATAATTTCCTTATAAAAAATGATTTCAATTTAAAACTCAGTGAACATCTCGATTCATCAAGTTATGAACTAACAATTACAGCATTTCTTAGCCTGATAATTTACACAATTCTGATATTTACGCCATTATATTAGGCTTATAAGTTTGCTATTGCTTTTGTCTTTCTCATCAGATTTCCATAAAAAAAAATTTAAAAAAACTAGGTAAAAATTCTATCCACTGATCCGCCCAGTACCCATGCCTAAAAACATGACCACGTAATTCAAAATGGCTGTCAGATTAAATCGGAAATCGTCAGTGAACACTTTGTCAAATCGTATGAACTATGCCAAAAGTTCGCGAGCCTGCTAATTTTGTCCTTAAAAGTATGGAATGACTTTTCACCACTGGTCAGATTGATTGACATACTATTTTCCAAGTCGTTTAGTTTATCTCAAACTCTTAAAGTTTTCGCCCGCACTCTCGGGATATCGCTGCACATTAGACGCAAATGGCCCAGGAGTTTGGTAACTGGCTCAGATCAGAATTTTTTTAAACGAGCTTGAACTTCATACAAAAGGCCTAGTTTATTACCGTATTCTCTCTCTCTCTCCTCCATCCTCCTTCTGAGCATGCATAACATCTCAGTAGATTAGAAAAGCGTTGAATGATGGGATACGTAAATATTTTTTTGTTCTCATTATTATTACATTGACTTTATTATCAACATTAGGCCTATTTGAATTGGTATACTGCAATACTGTTGCTTTCGTAAAAAAAAAATACAATATGTTGGAAATCAACTGGAGGATGTAAAGAGTTTATTAAAATCCGCAGAAGAGGAAATATTTGTGGACGGGTCTTAAAATCTTGGCAGTCATACTGGAAATCATCATACTGGAAATTATATCTTATAATTGACATCAAATAATCATTATTTTTTTTCTTTTTTGTAAATAAATATTTTTTTTCATACTGAAATCAATCATGATGGTAGCATACTTTATAATTGATATCGAATAATTTAATATTTTCTATCCCAATGGCTATCGTATGCCATACGTATCACTGTCACTGCCATTAAGCATAAAGTGTAAGGACATAAAAGACAGCTACGCAGAATAAGCTTGGTAGTGTTTTAAAAATTATTATTGCTTAAAAAAATTCTGCTAACTATAATTATAAGTATAACTATTGTTATTGTCATTAATATTATCAATATCGTTTACATTCGTTTAATTTTGATTAGACCTAGGCCTATATCGTATCACAGTTGCATCATCACTGTTATTCTTACCAATATTAACAAGCCTTATTATTATTATTGGTATTGTTGTTGTTGTTAATATTATTATCATTATTAATAAATATTATTATAATTATTATTATCAACATCATTATATTATTAATAGGCATATCACTATGATGTCCTTGCCAACATCATTCATTCATTCATTCACTATATTTGACGATCCTTGTTAATAGGACTATTATTACTGATAGGTTTATCCTAAATTATGAATAATCATATATAGGCCTATAATTAAATAATTCAATCAAAAACACAAAATCCAAAATAAAAAAACAACATATTATTTTGAAATTAGTAGAAACCTACTTGTATATTATGATGAACATTTGAAATATAATATATATTTCTATAAAACATGTATATGCCTTTATATACATCATATATACCTATTATATAGAGTATATATATATATAGGCCTATATATAAATATATATATATATATGTATATATAATATTATTGCATGCCTATATACAGTGGTCATATGGATGGTCATTTCGGTATCTAAATTGAATATAAACATACTGTTTGGATGAGAAATCAATTGATTTGTCTCCTTTGACGTCATCAATTATTGTTTGTGGTTGTACTATATTACATTCTATTGACTGTAAAGGTAATCGATATATGCTACGGTGTGCTCTCCACAAAGTTAAGTAAATAGACTTTGATATTGCTATTTTTGTGATAACCTTTAAACACTAAATAGAGGCTAGTCAACCATAACTTTATACACTGTGGTCTTAATCTAGGCCTATGATTCAAAGTACTTAGACAAACCTTTATTTTGAATTTATAGCAAAGCTCTTTTTTTAGATATATAACAACACGTTGTTTATATAGACACTGAGGCTGAAATTGCCTAAAACAAAATAGTAACAAAAAAAGGGAATAAGGTAAAATGTAATAATAAGTGTGTAAAATAAGAACAAGATAATGTTCAGCCTGGAATCAACAACAAATAAGAACACTGAGTCTGGGAAAAATTGTATTTGCTCTCATATCAAAAAGTGTAACTGTTCATTTTTAATATAAAAATATAACAAAATTAAGAATAAATTATATTTTCTAGTCTATCAGAATGAGTACGGTATTGATTAACAACAAAACAAGGTTCGAATGCACTACAATAATGATATACAAAGAACAATAAGTTATTTTGTTTGTAAACTATTTAAGCAAGATTTATAGAAACTCATATACACCATGACATAGTATTATTTAGTTTTTCATCAGTTAATAATCAGTAATTCTATATCTCACAAACTGTCATTTAACGACTACCTTTTTATTTCAATTTTTTTTATATATTTTGTTCTTCTATGATGTTTGTAAGCATTACAAATAAAGAAGCCATTTAGCCAATTAAATATTATGGTGATCACTATTTTACAAGCATTGCCTATTTGATTGTTATTGCACAATTATCTTTCCAATTAGGCCTAATATAGGTCGGTTTTTTAAGTCCTTGTTTGTATTGTAACCGCTGGCACAATATAGGCCATGATATCTTTTTTGATAAAAAGTTAATTTTGTTTGTATGAAATGTAATCGTTGATAACAATCAATCAAATACTGACTAGAGATCCATTAGATAGAAAGTGACAGTGTTTAGTGATGATGAGTAACTGAAGGCGGGTTTGGGGCACGTTTCCCGGCGTCGCAATAGGCTTCAATGTCCACAACTCAAGACAATGGGAAAATCGGTCGCTAAGTTCGACCGTTTAAGACGTGACGAATCCGTGGCGTAAACAATTCCGAAGATTTATCCTAAAATCTTGAACTTGAACTTATAGGAATAACAGTGAAGGTATAATTATTTAACGAGATTCTGACGTGTCGTTAAGGTAGTGAAGAGAATTAGCAAAAGAAGCAGTTTGCCCATAGTAAGTAATGGATGATTAGCAAATACCGGGGCCTACTCAGCTAGTTCACAAACGGATTTAACGAATTTCCACTGATCCATGCTAATTTTACGCACAAAAGTGATTTCTTCGAATCATTTAATAATACCCATTATACAAACAGGATCAACAATGTGAGTAGAGTACCGTTAAATTACAGATACATAAGCTTACTCACGAACTGTTTAACGCAGACTTCTTTTTCCCGACCGACATATTTATTTCTTGTTTGAAGCTTATGCCAATCAGTATGGGGCAAGCAATCTTACTTTTACTTCTAAAGCTATGTCGCGTAACAATCCGCCCTAAATCACATAGGCCTACAAACTCGTTTTTGCGATTATTGTCCTGGTTTTCGCATCGAATTTGACGCTTTGTCTATTTACAAGATTGTAGAACTACAAGACGCGTCGAACAAACATGATTTGTGACATTCTAGTTTATTTTAACGATCACCGTTTACAATAAATATATATATATACTTAAATATTAATGTTTTATTCAGAATTTTAAATGAAAGAAGCAAAGCGCTGAATATGCAAGGCTTTTGGTACATATTAGGACTTCAGTGGTAGGCCTACACCTTTATCACAGACAGTTTAGAAGTATGTTAGCTTTGTTTGTATTTCTTCTCATCCATACAATACTAAAATATTCATAAATATAATTTATCGGCCTTGAAGTTAATGTGTAAAAAATCCGTATACAGTACTACACATTGATTTTAGTATATTCCTACCGAGTGGAGACTGGCCTAGGCCCATGGTATCTGCAAGCTTAACTTTATGCTTCTTTTCTGAGTCCAGAATGTTCTCCTGAAACCCAAGCTTAGTCTTTTTTATGAATGGCTTAAAGGTCTAATACAAATGATTTTTTATTTTATTTTAATTTTATTAACGAACTTCTAAAAACCACGTTATTGATTTATACTAATAAAACAGAATGGTATCGAATTAGCAGGCCTAGATCTGGTAGAGTGATTTTTACTCTTAAAAATACAAATCGCTTTAAAAACCAATTCTAACTTCCCAGTAATAAAATAAGACTATCCAACCATAATCACCAAAGATAGATCAATTTTATCGCTGCTTTTTGTATTATTGAAATTTATGTTCCAGTCGGTGTAGTAGGACTGTGTTTTGATATTTTTTTATAGGCCAATTCTTGTACCAAAACAAGACACTTTTTTTTTATAAGAACTAGTAAATTTTACCCATACATAGTGTTTTTTGGGGTTTTTTTTTTGCCAATTTCAGGCTAAAAATGATCTTCTTTTGTTCATATTTTGATCACTGTTCAAGGGAAGAAAATTAGTATTGTAGAGCAGTATATTACAGTACTGTATTAGAGAGGGTATTACCAACACCAACTACACAAGGTAAAGATAAGACCTTTGCAGTTTTACTATTTTTATCGGTTTTTTTATCAACAAAATAAAAACCTCATTTGACATTTACCTTAGCCTCAATTTGTTCTTATTTCGTTCTTAATTATAAAGTAATTTCAGCCTCAATGTTCTTATAAAAAAAATATTGTAACATAGGTACGTCTAAGCATGGTATTTATGTATGGCAAAATACATAAACCTGGAATAATATTGGCCTAATATAGTCTTTCGCCTACTAATGAGAGATATAATTAGGCCTGCATAAATTTATGTATAGCCTATTATTTAGTAAATCATACTGTTTTCATCTACAAAATAACAAAAATTACTGAAAAAAACATTCCTGTTTTCAGGAGTGCATGAATTTTAAACTTAAAATCCCATTGGGGTACGCGCATAGAAATGTGTGCACAGCGAAATGGCTTAAAATTATTATAACGATAGCTTTGGTTATAGTAGAGGTATCGGTCGGGCTTAGGTAAATTCCACTAACAAGTAAATCAAATTTATTTGCCAAATCATTCGCCATAAGAATAACAATAAATCTTTTGCAGGCAACTGTACAAAAAATGAACTAAAATAATGTCCTTCTGAGTTGCAAATGATCCAAATGTACCGAAGGATTTATGGTCGCTTTGAATTTTCCGTATTTAAATATCAACGGTAAAAGTTGACTGATAAATCTTATAATTACTTTTTTATTTTCTAGGGAAACGGTATGTACAGTACAGACAATACGGTAAAACTAAGACGACAGAAGACAGGAGATTGAATGAATTTAATTGATATGAAACTCACAGTGAGCATCATATTCTTACTTTAAAATGTAGGCCCTCTAGTACATGACCAATTAAATTAATTTTAAAAGAAGTGTCGTAGTGGAAACGTAAATGTACTAAACCCACGCAGTGGAATAAGAACAAAGTGGGCCAGAAAATCAGTCATTTACAATATAAAAACATGAATCAAAAATATACACAGCTTTTCTACTGAAATCTGTTCTGTCTCAAAACACATTTCTACTTTGTCTTGGTGTGGTGATATAGTCCTCATGAGACCAGCAATTATAACTACTAGCCAAATAATAATATTAATTATAACACATTGTTAAAATAACTGCTACACATTTGGAATGATACCAGACATTAACCGTTCTTTCCACGTTAAGTTTAACTGCCGTGTGCAGTGAATAAAATTCTGCAAACGCTAGCAAAACACATGTACCAACTTATAAATAGTAAACTAGCTTAGGCCAGTCGAATTCAAATTAGGTCTATGATTGTTTCTTTGTAGTGCAAACGCACTGCACTGATACTGCTTTTAAGCATGGAGGACTTTCTTAAGCATGAACCGGTAAGACATTTTCAAATCACACATCAAGAGGACTACCGTAATATTGTACGAGAAGAGGGCGTGGAAGTGGTGATTGTTTGTGGACGATAAGTGCAGATAGCAACCTCAATTATTTCCGTATACAAGCGTGCTTGTATTGTACAGTAGTAATCCAAGGCTTCATAAAAATTAATATATTTTGGTTTCTATTTTTGTTGCACCATGAAACTTTAGGCCTAATAATAGGTCTAAATATTATTTAGTAGCTCAATGATTGCATCGACATAATACAGACACAATAAGCCTACAGTATATCCTTTATCATAGCAAAAGGTATTATACCGTAGCTATATTTGTTTTCCAAACACTTTGCAGTAAAGGTCTATGTAGAAGTTAGCTGTAAATTGCAATATTAGGCCTATACAGATTATGTTAGTTTTCAAGCGATTCAAAATTGAAGTTTAACAAAAGTAGGGAAAATAGCCTACATTTGAAAACATCACATACATTTAACATCAGAATAAAAAAGGGGAAGAGAAAGTATTCAATTGAAACCTTTTCATTCGTGATTTTATACATTATATTTCACTATTTTTAAAACATGAATTATTCCCATTTTATATTTTTTAATTAATTTTAGTTCATTTAAGTTGACAGCCTAATACAATTTAACTGTTTGATTAAGAAAGTATATAGTGGTTTATTTTGTATTGTTCGTGAGCGAAGCTACACAATAATACAGTATATGACTTCATAATGTAATCGAATAACCACGTATAAAATGGCCATTTTGTTTTTCACTAAATAAGACTATGTGTCGTCTATAGTAAGCCAGTGCAACGAAATATCGTTCACAGAAAGGAAAGCAGTAAAATTCTGATCACCAACTGTTGAAAAATAATTCATTCGACTGCAAAATCGAAATTAGTTTTATTAAATTAGCATAATAAAACGATTTCAGCAACATTGAAACAATACAGTATTGATTTTTCGATTCGTTTCGTTTGTAACGTACTGTAGGCCGTACTTTACCGTACCATTATGATTAATTTTGTGACAGACCTACTTCTAGGCCTATCATATGATAATTCGTAATCTATATACAACAACGGGCTTACAGGTTACTTTATTTCGAAAGCTACGCAATGGTTTACTCGACGGGGACATTTTGTTAAGTACGATACCTACAGTCTTATTCATTCGACTTTTTTTTTCATTTCGTTATCAACGAAATGTAACGTTTCCCCATGGTAGGTTAATGTTTTTTTTATGTGACTAAACAACTGTGGCCGATTGACCGATAAGTAAAAACTTTTGCGGATATTTAATTTAAATGTTTCAGACAATTTTTAATTTGTCTGACAGAGTGTTTAAAAAAATCGTATGGTAACAGAATTTTGCATGTGAACTAAAAATCATTTTTTTTGTACGGTGCCACCCACAAGATTGATCCAGGCTGTGTTATAGCCCGGGCTGTGGAACATGCGTAGCCATTTTGTTTTGTTGGGTTTTTTTCACTTTACTATTTGACCGGTCGACTTCGATAAGTTTAGCATTGAGCAGGAAGGCGTGGTTTGTGAACAACGACCAGTCGAATTCAATCAGATAGCATTTAATGATGACAACGCTACAAAAAGCCGCAGCAATGTCAGAAACCGCAACACGATATATATATATATATATAGAGAGAGAGAGAGAGAGAGAGTTAATAATAATAACAGTGCTCGAATAAGAACATAGGAACAATATGTTAACAATATCGCATCAAGCATAGACCTTATAGTGTATATATATATATATATATAATAATAATAATAATAATCTTGATTTACTCAAGGTCAATTCATATGACATATTATTTCTGATGTTGGATGTGCCATAAGCAATTATGAGCTACGTTATTTATGTTTATTGCTGCACGGCACATTTTCGGTCAGCGAAATGACCCTGCATTTGTCAATAGAGGGCCTATCCAGGTTACGGTACCGGGTACATACTTAAATTTTGTAGGCTTATTAATTAATTTAATTCACTTTTTGATACCTCCTAAAAGTACCGGTACCTTTAGATATATTTATCCTTTTTTTGTGATTCAAAGACGAAATAAATGAAATAAAATAAATTTGTCCTATTCTTACAGTACCGTACCGTATATCCTTCGCATTTATACTATGCAGTACAGCAACTAAAGAGTAGGCCTAAATTAAGCCTATATTTTAATTATGCAATATTGTTAATATAGGCATATTGAAATTAAAAAAAGAAACGATGTCGATTGAATTTTCCAAAATATAAAATCTAGGTCGCCGTTTACTATACAAACAGTGATTCGACACCACGTGATAACTTAAATTATTTAAAAAAATACTTGGATGGAACACGATCCAGACGACGCCGCCGTATGGAGTCGGCTGCGTAATAATTAGGACGATTCTTAGCTGTCGTATGGCATATAATCCACAAACAACGAACTAACGAGCGATAGATGCGGTCCCGCTCAAGGAACACGCGTAAGGATACCAAATTCAATTACCAACAAAGCCCTCTCGAATCGTCGCCTTAGCAGGACAATTACCGCCTTTTATCATCGTAATATGTCGCTTATGATTAAAAACTATAATACGGAAAGGTTGTCAATTACTTATGTATTTCAGAAGATTTGACAAATATCAGGATTAAAATCATTAAACGAATTCAAAATTCCATATGACAATCATAAGCACTTAATGAAACATAATGTGTCAGATCCGACATAATGGGTATGTAAATTAGTTGGTATTTGAGTCACGTGTCGGGCATGAATGATAAGTCCATAGAGCTATAATAAATAATAGCTGGATGATAAGCCCGGCAATACAAATAATCTCGCCAATTATAATAATGTGTTGAATAATCTATAAACATGCTTAGACATTGAAGGGTTGATAAACCCATAATAAAGACCTCAACAAAAAGAAAAAAAAAAAAAGAAAAAAGAACACAATGGAAGGTTTGATTGATAGGTAGATAATAAAAGTATTGGATTAGTATCTGCTTTGTTTCTTTTTTGATTTGTGGGTTCTTTCGTCTTAGTTAAGTCTAAGCAACTACAGCAACAAAAATGAAAATAACAATAGCAGTACAATAATATCATAATTGTATCATATTATGATACAATTATATAGTGTATATATATATATAAATACATATCATATATATCAATATACGAGGCCATATATATTATATAAATATATATATACATATATATAATTATAGATATAGGCCTATATATGTATATATATATATATGTATGCCTCAAGTTGAATGTATATAATTATATGTATATTATAAATCATCAAAGGTACATATACAGTGTTTAATAAAGACATGACATTATATATATATATATGTATATATACGGTATATATATACATATATACATACATACATGCATACATACACATACATACACGCACCACGTATCATAAATTGTATCAGGGAGAGTATGACTCTCTCCCTGATAGATTGTAAGTTCTGTTTCCAGCTGAACACACGTTTTCGTACAACTTACAAGGAGCTTGTTCGTTGATTTGCTATACTTGATACGATAACTTAATTTATCCTATATTTGAACACTGTTTCTATCTATTACCGATTTGATATTTATATACTCAAAATACTAGCAGCAAACTTGATTTGATTTGCATATAATGACTATACTTTCCGCTGCGACCAGGTAAAGTTCTCTCTTGGCTATCTTAGTTGTCCCACCATGTGAGGGCGCATATCAGTTGCGTGAGACAGAACCTGCTGGGATGTAATGTACAGTGTGTTCTTTGCTGAATTTGGATGTGCATTCTACCAATAATATGTTTGTGTGGTATAGTAGTATGGCGCTCGCCTTTATAGCGAGAAATTGCAGGTTCAATGTCTGCCAGGGACATATTTTCATACACCAGTAGCGTTTAAATCATTCTCTTCAAATGAACGTCACAACTGGCATAGCAGAATGTTAAATGAGCAATAAGTAAAACATGCCTTTGGTGACATGTTTAAAAGCTAAATGTGTTTAGATATACCTTAATGTGCCTAGGATCTTGACGTGTTTAGAATTAAATATGCTTAGGTATTTTACATCATGATGTCGAATACCTAAGCACATCTAATGTAAACACGTCAGAAACCTAAACACATTAGGCCGGGCCTAAACACGTTTAGCATGTAAACTTTGTTACCAAAGACGGGACAACATTGGGTGGAGCTTTGCGTTGAAATCCTCCATGCTGTTTTTACAGTGTAGGCCTATCTTAATCAGTCTGCATGACAATAAGCCCATAAAGACCTATTTTCATTTACTTTTGGTTGAAGTGCATTAACTCAAATGATTCAATATTCCTCTGTATTTTTCATATAGTAAGATAACATTCTTAGGCACAGACTTAAAAATTTAATAAAACCATGAATTGCTTAAAATGACCAAATTATTTTTCAACGTCCAATGAAACACGTCAACGCAATTCATGGATTTAGAGATGCCTTACTACTAAAATTCTTATATTGATTTACCATCAGTAGGCCTATCCAAAAAAAAAAAATGGCATAAATGCTATTATTTCATCTCGTAATACGTGCTTACGAGATTATTCTGAGATACGAGCCTAGCCTAGCAATGCATCTGTTAATTGGTGAATAGATTTAGAGATGCCTTACTACTAAAATTAATTGATTATCAAATTTAAAAATCTCAAAAGAAGGAATTTATGTATGTCTGTTAGTTGGTGAAGAAAATATATTTATTTCGTTCGTTCTAAGTTATACTGTAGCCTATTTTGAATAGATTACTTAGGCCTAAATATAGAAAAAGCAAAGCAATTATATAATTTTATATTTAGCTCAACACGTATACTGTGTCAGTAATTTAAATATTAAATTTCATACAAACTCGTTAAAAACGAACCAAGAAACCAACAAATGTCCGAACACTTATTTTTAGTGAATCCTCCGTTTGAATATCTCGGCTTATAGGATATAAACTGAGTAGATATTCTCAAAAGAAGTAGGGGCTATAAAAAAGAAAACCTTAAAAGAAAGTGTAGCCTGGTAATTAGAAAGCCTCGCCAAACGTGCTAGTAGATAAATACCTTTAGTTTGGTGTAAGCATAGGTTACATTGTGTACTGAAAGATTTGTTCGGATTTGATGGTTCTATCATGGAGGTAAGAAATGTTTACGTTCATGGGTCTAGCACCAACATAGCTGATGACGTCATTACGTTACTGCATATTGAAAGAATGGAAGAGATAACTGGTATGAGGGAAGGGAATATCGGTTACAAACAAATGAGATTATATTATCATAGATTTACTGGACTGTGTGGTGATGTATTGCGCTGTTCGGCTATCAAAAATGGAGAATAGGTCTCATATCGCTGTACGTTTTGTGGATTGGATTATTGCTTTAAATTTATTATTTATAATTTTTTTGCATAGGCATTGATAAGCCTCTCATGTAGACGGGTAATGACGATTTAGACCTATTATAGCCTTACCTATTAACATTCTGTAGCCTGAATATAGCATAGCATGGAATACAGTGGTAGGCCTATATACCAATACTAAAACTGTGAAATTGCATAATCATCCCTTCATATTTTTATACATACATATGCCTATATAAATTATAGATGGTAATCGAGCAATTGATTAGTTTATAACCAATTAAAACCATACTCTGTTAATGTTTGTTTGCGTTTAGAGTCACGTGATATGGAACACGTAAAAATTCTGCAAAACAAAACATGTCGATCGAAACCTTAGCCTGTTCCCATTCGTTTAGCATACAAAACCCGTTACAAACGCTTACAAAGACGTGGTTTTTGGTTACATTACCTGAAAGCGGAATTTGTATGCACTTTATGGAATATAATATCACCACTTTATACATATATTAATAAAACAAAAATTAATGAGAAGTATATACAGGCAGAAGTATTAGTACGTACCCTATCCTCAAAATATAACGTAGGAAACATCTTTTATTTTGTGCCGTCTACATCTCAACGACCTTCTTAACACCACCCGAACCTACAACTAATTCTGATTCTCTACAGCCTATCTATTAAGAAGAGATTGGAATTTGTTGGCCACAGGACAGTCGAGATTGACTTGGACTTGAAACGTGACCCCTAGGCTAGCCTTTATCGTCATGATTCAATTTCAGGCGACCAGCAGGCCTAATTGAACTGTCCAGTAACGTACATCAACATCCGGTTTAATTTATTGTCACCGTGGCTGCACTTACATTTTTATTCGGAATTTTTACGATATTACACTTCATGTTCGCACAGAGATTCGATTGCATTTTTTGTGCCTTTTTATTTTACAATGGGGAAATACAGCAGTGTCTTTATCTGAACGGTCATTGAGGAAAAAAATCACCACCATGCTGGTGCCAGCGCTTATTTTTAGATCTACAAAGAGTAAAGCTGAGGCTGTTTCGTCAGCCTGTGTCCACCCAACGGAAGAGTGTTCTAACAAGATGGCTGATAGAGAAGACGTCGACAGATGGTTTTCGTCGCGAAAACAACACAACTTGTCTACACATCAATGTAAGACGATGTACCATGGTACACAATTTACCGTTGTACAATTACAAAATACATCGCTGTTATACGTTGTTAATTGATCAGAAATTTTATAAACAATCTACTGTAAATCATTTAATCATTATCATTATTTCGTTGTTAATCTGTAATAGATATAATATGTATACAAATTCGTTATTTTGAGCCAGTGAATTATCAATTTTCCTTGAACACGTGTCACGAATGTCCTTGCCGATTTCGTAAACAGTAACCCGACAAATTAGTGCTAAGTTGGTCAGTGATTTATTGCAGAAACGATTGGTGCTAAAAATTAATATGCAAATATGTGAAAAGGTGTGGTAAGCGGAGATATACTGGTCGCACAGCATTTCAAAGCAGACACCCTTTTTGTACCCCTTGAATCGAGATTATCCCAGCCGGTTCCAGGGTTTGATATCGCCAAGCCAATCACCCGCCTTCAACCCACCCGTTTTTAAGGCCACGTTGATCGTTTCAAGGCTAGGTTCAAGTGGCTATTACCCGCATCAGAGTTCGTCCAAGTACATCTCATAGCCATAGGCCGAAGTACCGTGCACACTTACTAAAAATACTTTCAATTCGGAAGATTTGAGTTGACAATAACAAGTCTTTTTAAAAATTCATTTCTTAATTTTAAATAGTATAGAATATTTACATATATTTTTTATACAAATAGTTCACACAATTTAATTTATGTCTTAGGGTTGTTGAGAACTTTTTTGAGGAAAGTAATGTTCTTGTTTGTCAAAATATGTCATCATAATTCAAGAGATATTTAGACCCATGGATAATGTTCACAATACAATTATTTTATTACAGACTTTTCTATTCTCAGATGGGCTGTTATTTTAGGTGATAGGCTTGCAGTGGTTCAAAAGGATCTCCCCCCTCGCTAGTGATTTGTCTAGTCTAGGCCAGGGTTATAAATGCTGTAATCAAACATTTTAGTATGTCAGTATCTCTTAAACTTACTCATATCTATCATGCTAAGCGAGAAATGTGGGACCATCAATGTCAGGTGTTTAACCATCAATCCAGGCAACTGTTTTTTTATTTTCTGCAGTTTACTTTTTTTTTTCGTTCATGTAGTTTAAATCTGATAAGAATTCAATTGAAATGATAATTAACTTTTTTTTTATATCATTATAAAAAAAACCTCAATTTGATCAATTTCCTACTACCAGAGGCTTAAAATGTTTTCAATTTGCCAAGATATATGATAACAGATTCATAGAGTGAAAATGAATTTACTAAAGTGATGATATTAAAATAAATACCGCAGCAAATAACTTGCGCTATGATCCATGAATTTATAAAGCATCTTTATTTTAATGGTGCCGCTAATTCGTAAGTATTTCATCACTTCTTTGTTACAAGTAGCGAAGATTTAATGTTCCGACTAAGCTGTTTGTGCGGTTTAATATCCATACAACATTTCTTTTGATGCTGGAGTAAAGTTAAGCTTCAGAACATATTAGAATTATAAATCATAAACTTGCTACTGATTTCGTTTGGTATATTTAGTTACCGTACCAAATGTAGCTTGTCGCGCAACTTCAAAGGCTGTGTGTCGGTCGCTAGGCCCTGAGTTGTACTGTACATTTCGACCGCTTTGAGTAGGCCTACAGTTCATAGGCCTGGACGGAGCTGGGCTTACAATCAGGCGATTGTGTATTTGGTTTTTTTTATGCTACTTATGGCACTGCCCTGTACGGTATTATAAATTAACTTCAATCAAGTTAATGCAGTAATGTATTCTTTTCGAAACCTAAATCGTTTCATACCGGTAGGCAATGTTCCAAGTATGGTAATAACAAAATGAATACTATTATTATAAAGAGAGCCTGTAGAGGAATTATGTATAACGACGACTTACTTTTATATACGGTATAGGCCTACAGGCCTATAAGTTTAGATATATATTCATTGATATTATTATTATTATTATGTTGGCTACGTTATTAGGTCAATTGTATTACCAATATTTATTATTACTTTTATGTAAGAATATCACATTTTATGATAGGCCTACATCTTTCTAATGTGTTTGTCCAAGCAAAGCCATGGGGCCAACCTTAATAATTTTCTGCATGATATAGCTTAAAAAATAAAGGCCTACATTTACTTTATGAAATTATAAATGCATTGTATTATTATCATCAATATTAGTTGTTGACTTCTACCATTACCTATGAGCAATAATCCTAATTATCAAAGTTGTATATTAAATCATCATTATTGTAATTTGCCATTAAATAAAATATATTACCGTCACTATCGGCCGGCTATTTAAAAGTATCTATTTGTGTAGGAAACACAAAACCTTAGACATTTATGATAACGAATTATATAACGAATTTAGACGTTTATAACGAAATTTGAACTTTATTGTACTATAATAATATAGTATTTCGTTTCCATGATGGTGATAACTAAAATTAACGAATATTCGTTCAGTCATTGCACTACTGATGGAGGCTTTACTTAACATAATCTCAGGCAGACATTTACAGTTTCATGCGATGGGTCCAGCTCCTTATTTCGTTTTAAGTACATCTCAGATTTTTAGTGGACCTTTGTTTAGTTTAGGTCCCAGTTAATAGTGCAGCTCGTTACACGGCCATACATTAATCAGCGAGGGTGTACTGGAAACTGGGTCATAAGGTGTGAACGTAAAATACCGTACCAGGTTATAGAATTTATCTGACAGGCCTATTTCTACTACAAGTTTAAAATTTATGTTTCTATTTTCTTTGCTTAATGAACTTGTATATGTTTAACTCTTGTTACACGCCCAGTTGCCTTGAATCAATTAAGCCCAATTGTTCAGTTATACGCCTCCAGCTCTCCACGACTGGCGTATACAATCGATTTTCTGTTGAAGTTTGAGATACGCTTTTTTATTTAAACCCTGTCCTTTCAATGCCTAAATACTTTCTATTTCTCAAAACTTACACCAGGAGTTTTGGAGCCAGAGCTTTGTAATTCGATTTCATCTAGTTGACTTAAAAAAATTATAGCCAGGCTTAATCGTAGTATTACTTTCATAATCCCTTCAGGAAAACCTCCTTAAATAGAGGCTCTACAACTTAAAATAACAAGAATATTCAATGCATTGTTTGTTTTACGTTTTTTTAACCTTTAGTTATTAGTAAAACGACTGAAAATGTGTTCTTTAAATATGGTGTTCGGTTGTACTTTTTAAAGAAAAGACTTGATAGGCAAAATTTCAACTGAGTTGACATAACGGTGTGCCTTAAGGGTTCTTAATAGGCCTAGGCTTATCCGTCTGGTTTTTCTATTGCCCCATTCTTTTCTCTTGTAACTTTATAGTGAGTGGGAAAAAAATGTTGATATGCTACAGCTGCCTAGGGAGGGAAAAAGAAAAAGATGGTGCTTAAAATATATTAAAAGAGTATACCTGGGCCAATATAATAAATATAATAATGTCTGGTATAGGCTCAGAACCGTACTAAGTCAACGTGAAAAATAAAAGTATTATTTATTCGTCCAACACGTAACTTGCTTCGCTCGTATAAACAAGTGTAAAAAAAATAAAATTAAGTCGAAGCTTAGTAAGAATTAATGTACAGTACATTTATCTATATGCTAGGCCTGTGTAATATTACGCTTCTAAACATAGGCCTATTTGTCCGAATATAGATTTTAAAATCCAACCTAGGCCCTATTTGAGATATTTCGTTTGTGTCTACAAAAATGCAATTATTAAGTTAAGCCCTTGTATTTTTTGTTTTGATTGGGAGCTTTTGAACTTAATAAATTTTGAAAAAATAAATTGTTTGGAATAAACTTTATCTATTTTGCTATTATATTGTAAATATATCAGGCCTAGGGCTATAATATTAGTGACTGTACATACCCAATGAATAGTTTTATTTATATTAAATATAGGCAGCCTGACCTTTGATACCGTATGAATATATCATTTACTAATTTCGATTAGTGCATGCGGTGTTATAATAACCTAATTTCATTGAGCATGTTTCAGTTGTATTGTCCAATGAATGCATTGCAGGTTTTTACAGGGTATACAATACAATACAAAGTATAAAGGTATTCCCATTATGCTTGATCTGCTCGCTACGTCACGGATGCATTAAATAGATATACTAATATCATTATCAGTTTTTCATTAGTTCTCTGAGATCATGTTATTCTTATTGTCGTATTTTTGTCATTCATATATGAGTATTATTGGAATAACTCATTACAAGAAAGATTAATATTTCGTCGTAAGTGCTCCTAAAATGTATCAATTCGGTTTCTTGAAATTGTTCACCTTTTTTCATTCGTTAACTGTAATTCTTGAAAATGTTAAAGGGATAATAAATTACGGTATTGTTAATAAAACAATGGCGAAGGAACAGTTCTTAAATGTAAATTATTTAAAAGAAATGAAACAAGATTTTAAATCCTTGTAAAAAAATTTTAAAAAAGCAACCCACTTTATTGCTATCAATTAAGCCTATCAAAACGGTAAATTTCGGTGAGGTTTTTAAGATAACCCGTTTGCATTTTTAAATGATGAAAAAATATATGAAAAAGCATATTTAAATGTATCAAAGTATAGTTTGTAATCATAGCCAGATCGAAACAAATCCGATTTCGATAATGGCATATTGGCTACGACAATCTTTGCATTGATCAGAACAAGGACAATATAAGCCTAATATATAGAAATTATATTATTTAAAATATTTGTTTCATTCTATTATTTAATTTAAGTACGTATAACTTATACTTAAATATGCAAAGTAATGGGCTCTTAGGTCCATTGTATGAGCCCAACACAACTTTTTAAGGAATAGGCATCCTGTTCTCATAAACAAAGTTAGGCCTATTTTTTTTTAATAAATATAATCCTAATCAATTAACAAGTAAAACTAGGCCTGTACCTATAACCTTATCTACTTTGTTCAGAATTTCAAAATCACTAAAATGGCCTTTAGAAGCACGCATACTTTCTGTGAACGATTGATTAATGTGGAAGTATGTCGGTAGAGTTTAGGTATAGAATTGTTATTGATACTTCTGAATGTAGAAATAACTCATTTCGAACTGTCGTGGGATTGCTGAATTTATACTCTAAAACATCACGCTGTTTTTGAGCCGCTAAGTCATAGTAAATATACAGTAATAAACACAAAATGACCTAGAATCTCTCCTCGGTTTAGTAAACTTTCGACGAAGTAGTTTAAAAGTTGTGTTAGCACAGAACCTTTAACTGTCAAACATTTGATATTCACTAATGCCTCTAACTTGGCGGTGTTCATAAGAAGATGTCATAATGCTATGAAATGAATCTTGCATAGATAACGGGCTCCCATACTTCCTTTCATCTCACTTGACAAACGTATTTTTATGTTGTGTCACGAATACCTGAAATTTAGTGAACGATACGGCAAATGGAAAGAACATTTTCGCATCATTGATGATCGAGTATTATGTATAGATATCCAAATTAGAGTATCGTGCTGGGATTCCGATCTGATCTGACGGTGTTTGGATAAACAAATTTCAATCATACTCGAATAATAAACAAGTTTATGTAAAAACTATTCATAATTTAATTAGCATATTCTTTGCCACAGCATTAAAGTAACTTATAATGAGCGTTTTTTGAGCTGAATATAATTCCTTCCATATATGGCATTCTTGGTTGTAATATGCAAAATCAGTAGGCCTATATTAAAGAGTATGCCTTAGAAATTTAGATATAACGCTCAGTACTGACCCAGTCAAATTTGTTTATTTCAAGAAATGAATATGATGCCCAATGCGAATTAAGTAACCCTACTATGAAAACGCTTATATAAATAGTGTGAGCAACATTAGCACTTCAAAATCATATTGTTAATATATCCATATATTCCTAATCTTCGTTAGTATCGTGTATTTTTAGCTAGAATAATATTATCAACTTCTTTATAGTATAGGCCTAGGCCTATTATTATATTTACACCTAATTATAGGCTTATATTGTATTTATGATTTAAAATGCTACCGGTACTTTGTGGATTTTTTTAAAGTTACTGAACATGAGAAAATGATTTTCTTTTGTAAATTACCAGATGCGAAATTTGAAATAATAATAATAATAATGATGATAATAATAATAATAATAATAATAATAATAATAATAATAATAATAATAATAAAGAAATAAGTATAGTCATGTTATCTATGTTATCTTTTATATTAAAACTTTAATTTTATAAGTCTTTCCTACCTCAAAGAGCTCACTTGCTTGTATTGTGCAAATATCGGTTAAAAAGTTCATCAATTTCAGATTCTCTCTTTCAGCCAATTTTTTTTTAATAATCTATGAGCAATTACAAAACGTTTTACACTATTTCTAACGACTTTTTGAAGAATCATTTATCAAGATTTTTGGGAGAACTTTTAGCCCCATCTTGACTTTTTTTTTTCGCCTAGTGAATTTTTGGGTTCGTTGACAATAAAATGATTGTCGCCATGCCAATGAGTTCAACCGTCCGCCACTCCAAGTTGAAAAAGTCTAACCTGATATTAGGTTTGTACCAATTTGAGAACCGTCGATTTGTTGCCGGGTAAATCAAACATAGAGATTCAATTTTTATCTCCTGAAAATGAATATGCTAATGAAGTAGGTAATAAGAATAATGAAATAGTACTGCTTCATGTTTATAAGAGTAATAATTATAATAATAGAATAATAATGATAACAATAATAATAATAATAATAATAATAATAATAATAATAATGATAATAATAATAATAATGATATTAGACTCAGTTCATAAAATTTTCATTGCTGTACAATAAACCCAACAAAAAAAAAAAAATCAATTTTATAAATTAAAAAAAAACAACTTATTTTTATACAACAATATTTAACATTTTAAAAAACTTTATAAAAATACTTATTTACAAATTCAGATTCTCTCTTTCAGCCAATTTTTTTTTAATAATCTATGAGCAATTACAAAACGTTTTACACTATTTCTAACGACTTTTTGAAGAATCATTTATCAAGATTTTTGGGAGAACTTTTAGCCCCATCTTGACTTTTTTTTTTCGCCTAGTGAATTTTTGGGTTCGTTGACAATAAAATGATTGTCGCCATGCCAATGAGTTCAACCGTCCGCCACTTCAAGTTGAAAAAGTCTAACCTGATATTAGGTTTGTACCAATTTCAGAACCGTCGATTTGTTGCCGGGTAAATCAAACATAGAGATTCAATTTTTATCTCCTGAAAATGAATATGCTAATGAAGTAGGTAATAAGAATAATGAAATAGTACTGCTTCATGTTTATAAGAGTAATAATTATAATATTAGAATAATAATAATAATAATAATAATAATAATAATAATAATAATAATAATAATAATAATAATAATAATAATAATATTTGATATTTGACTCAGTTCATAAAATTTTCATTGCTGTACAATAAACCCAACAAAAAAAAATCAATTTTATAAATTAAAAAAAAAAACAACTTATTTTTATACAACAATATTTAACATTTTAAAAAACTTTATAAAAATACTTATTTATAAAAAATGAAAATTTGATGTTCAATTTAAAACCCACAATAAAAACAGTCACCAAATAGACAACAAAAATAAGCTCAAGCAAAATGTACACAAACATATTATTAGCTGACTCAATGATTCAATGGTCGTAATAAAACTCATAAATCTATAATTTTTATTAAATAATAAATATATTTATTTACTTATATTATGAACGAATAAGCCTAATAATAGTAATATATTAATAATATTGATATGAAATCATCAGTAATACTAATGTCCACATTCTGTGCCCGCGTAGTACAACCAAATATCTACTTACTTGATGCGCCATGGTTGTGGTTTTATTATCGGCATTCGGTTTACATGCCCCTTTCTAATACAATTTGTAAAGTTATAAATTTGAATCGTTTTGTCCTTGACTGTGAAATTGTGTGTATAGACCCGACACCAGATCTCTATTATCCGAGTTTAATCCACAGCTTAACTAACAGAATTCAACGGAAAAGCTCTTGTTAAGCGCGGTCCAGACTATCATTTTATTTGACAAGAACATGTGACATACCTAAATATGGTCATGATGACATCAAATCATTACCATATATAGGCACATCATGACTATATATGGGCATACATTTTTTGGTAAACGAAAATAGTCTGGACATGGTCCTTAGGCAATCGTTTAAAATGCTATAAAAGGCTATTCAATGAATATTTTATTATTAGTATTCTGAGGCCATTGTGTCCTCGCACAAAACCAAGTTTAAAGTAAACTATACTTTTACATATTGTCGATTGCCAAACGAAAATATATTATATAATTATAATAATTGAATCTTAAAAGCACTGAGACAAATATAATATACATTTTTGACGAATAAAATAAATTAGGCCTACAATATAATTGGTAAATGCATAATTAAGTGTTACATTTCGATGAAATATTACGGTACACATACACAATAGACAGATAAATGAAAAAAACACCATTAATAGAAAAATAATTAAAACTTTAGCAGTATTGAAAGTTAGGTTAATTAAGTTAGACCTACATCTACTTCAAAAAGAGGAATAAAAAAATAGCATAAGACAATACGTATCTTTAAAGTTTTTGTTTAATTACCGTATATTAGTACGGTATGTAAATTAAGAATGTTAATAATTCAAGCTATATTAAGACTAATGTATTAATATCTGTAATATTTCATTTATTCTTTAAGTTATAGTTTTTTATGTTTACGATACTGGTTTTACTTTATTTATATTTAATGATCCATAGCCTATATTTTGTTTCAAGATTTCTTTTATTTTCAGTCGGTTTTGATTTGATTGGTATTTCATTACTAGCCATATTTCTTTAGCTCTATTCACCAAGTATTACTACTTATAAAATCGATGTATGTTCCAACGAAAACAGAACGATATAAGAGTTCGAATTTTGTTTATATTGATAAATAATAATATCGACAAAATATTAGCGAAAATGCAATAATGGAAAAATATATGTTAGCTTACGTATTGCAAATTATTTGTGTAACAGAAACTGCAAAGACCTAGGCTGTTTCTATGTTGCTTAACTGTTTGTCTTGTGTGGCGTTAGATCGGCTTCGGCTCGATCTTAATTGATTTTTCTGGCATTCGGACACATACAAAACTCACTCAAAACTGACGATGCAATTTTTTTTCCCTGTTGGTAATGTCGCTCTGTTCGAAATCATTCAGTGAGTAAAGCTGATTTGCATTCTGTAAATAGGGATTTTTTTTTCCTTGTTCATATCGGCGATTAATGCGTAGCTTCTGGCCTTTTTAATATTGAATGAATTTGGTAATTTATTGCTTTGACTGAAGTTGTAATTGAATGTTCACAAAGCAAATAAGGAGAAGACGATTGTCTTGTATTAGGCCTATAATTAAGTGCCGTTTCTAGTGCAGTATAGAATGTACCGGTTTATACTGTATGTTTGTGTTGGTATAGCTCTGCATCCAAATTCAATTAGTCCTACCAAAGCTACATTTAGATATTAGAGGTTTTTTTTTTTTTTTTTTTTTTTTTTTTTTTTAACGAATCGTCATAGGATAAGGAGCTCAAATAAACATATTATATGTTCTTGTAAATGCTTTTGTAGGCATAGGGTAGTGTACTGCTTATAAGTCTACAGAATTAATGTTGCTAGCAGATAACATTAAGTCCGATCAAATGTTATTTTCAATTAACGAATCTAAAAATTAAATCCCAACACGATGACGTATCTAGGCCTGTATGTGCTTATAGTAATTCAATTAAATATATAAACTTTTTTTTTATAAGAATCAGTAAAATTTTTCCCAGGCTCAATGTTTTTATTTTTTGGCTAATTTCAAGCTCGAAATGTTCTTATTTTTGTTCTTATTTTACACACTTTTAAAAGATAATTACAAAATGAATATGTAAGCCTAACATCAGTACATACAGGCATGTAAGTACATAACGTACAGATAAGACCAAACAGAATTTTACACAAGGTCTTTTTTTTTTCTCTTGATTTGCTGTTTTCGTCTAAAAAATATATGTTTTTATTTAAATCTATATTTTAAATTTTCCTCCAGCCTCAATTTGTTTTTATTTTGTTCTTAATTTATAGCAATTTCAGCCTCAATTCTTATAAAAATGTGTTCTTATATTTAAAAAAAATGTAATTTAATGTAAACCTATCACAGTACTGTTTCATGCAGGCCTAGAGTTAATTGTATACCACTGCATACTTTAATG
>NW_022688484.1:887327-903487 GCF_011630105.1 Anneissia japonica | reverse complement strand
TATACATATATATATATAAATAATAATAACATATAGGCCTATAGACAAATAGATAAAAAATAATAAGTGCTCAAAAACATGTTGTATATATAGACCTGTATAATTATATTTATATACAGCCAGAGTAAGTCTATAATAAAACAAATATTACCGGTATAGGTTACTTTACCAACATTAAACATTAATGTCGCTATTTTGTTTTATCTGTAACTGGGCTTCAATTTGCTTGTAGATCGAATGCAAACGAATATTATACGCTAAACATTATTAAAGTTTAAATAAATTGTAAGAAAAACGCGTAGCCTTTGATGTGGTTTGTATTACATAATTTAATTACATAAAACTAGTAATCCCCTTAATTCGACACTTGCTGATCAATTTTATTAATTTTCTTTTTTACAATTAATTGTATTAAATGGTTTTACTCACTGTTGATTTCTTGATCCCCTTTCTTCACCCTCTGTGTACCGACTGATATTTTTAATCACTTATTTATGATTCTCAGACATTTCGACGGCAGTCAGAATGCTTGGGTTTAAGACATCGGTTGGTTTGAAATCTGGACAATACCTTCCTGTCCGGAGATTTGTGATTTCCAAACAAGTCACCACAAAAGATGAGGAATACGATACGGCAATCTCCCCCTTAAGGTTTGTTGTTTTTGGGTCGGGTTTGATGAAGTCTGTCAATGTCAGAAGCTATACTGAAGCTAATGAAGTGTGCTAGACGCTCTCAGATAAATTCTGAAGGAACATAAGCAATCGTTGAAACAGCATGGGTTTTGGTACCTGTACTCCTTAACCGACTTATTTAGAACTTGTATGTGATGTACACAATAGTTAAAACTGCAGTCCTCAGACACCGTAAAAGCTGGGAGGGAAAATGAACACAACATTAGAAACCACTTAACTGCGCCTCTGGCGATTATAAACACATATTTGGATTTTTTACACATAGTGTCAACATCGAAATCTGAGCGTTAGTATTTAGGTTGATGTTTGTTTTGTTCGTTCTAATTCCCCCAATTTGGTGGCATATGCATCTTTCACCACATATACTTCTTTAAATAACTTCAATTATAGATTTCATGATAGAGCACGTTCCCTTGATTCGAAACGGTTTTTCGTAGTTTGAAATCTGATTGCATCATCTAGCATATGTGGTACGATTCTATCTACCCTTGCGAATCAAAAATTATAAATAGACATTTTAACTTATCTATATTTTGATGAATATATTATTGCAATAAATACTGCTATAATAGTCATCATGTGTAGAAATGTGCCTACAACATCTAAAACATACATGAAACTAATCTACATATTCGATAGGCCTAATATATGATACAAGTAGGCCTATACTTTATTTGGTCTTCTGAATGAACGAATAACAATATCCCCTTATTACACGTCAGTTTAAAACTTATCCAACAGTATTAACATATGCCTACATTGAACAATCAGAACATAGGTCTATACAGAAAAATATTATTTGTATAATAAATGTACCAACGTACACAGAAACGTTTCCTGTAAAACGGAATACTGTATAGGTTTATGGCCTTATAATGTATATAATTATTATCATCTTCATATATTTATTATCATACATATAGGCCTATTTTCCTATGCCCATTTAGGCCTACATAATTATAAGCACATAAAAACATATTTTGTTTGCGCTATATAATTGTATAATTAATTTCTCATACTTACACACAGTGAATATTTATATATAGTTTATACAACTGATACCAATAATTGATTGATTAATTAATTGAACAGAAGAAGGATTTTTTTGCAAGTAGAAAAGTTGTAAATGATTTTATAGAATATGTAGTAGGTGTAATGAGGTATAGTCCTTCGTCAATGTATAATTCAAGTCTCCAAAATGCAAGTGTAGTATTTTTGTCATTATTGTGTGTTCCTTATTGATCCATTTCCGTCCATTCCTTTTTACGCATCACTGGTAGGTGACATGCACAATACTGAACATTACAACGAATTGAGTAGAAGATTTGATGGGTAACTGCTACTGATCGTTGCCGTGACCTTAGGGTGGTGAGTTCAAATAATCCATCCATTCTTGCTATGCGTCCTCAAGATGGGCTGCTCCTGCGTACTCAAAACATTTCAAAATATTGCTGTCGCACAAACAAGATAAGATAGGATAACGTCTATTTATCCCATAAGGGAAACTAATTTGCTGGTGAAATCCATATATATATATATATATATATATAGATATATATATAGTAAAAACATATATAGATAGTAAAAACAAACAATTTAAAAGGACATTCGAGTTGAATTAACACAATATTTATATTAACAATGCAAAGCTTTAAGAATCACTTTAAACTATTACAAACCAAACAAGAGAGATTTTTCTGCAACAGTATATATATATATATATATTTATATATAAAAACATACAAAATATAGGCCTAATATATATATTTCATATATCAGATAGCGAATTAGAAACTTATTAAGATAACATTTATAATAGAAAAATATAAAAATATGTGATGTGACACTAACAAGGAAAGTGGCTTTAATATATTTTATTATTAGACACAATTCTTGTGACCTTTTTCACAATTTCCAATGCATTTATTTAATTACCGTCTGAAAATGAAATAAGTACACGTACCACCCAATATTTCCTGAGTGGCTATATCGTATCTTACAGTACCGGTAGGTCTATCAAATACAGGATTTCTTTATTTCGCTATACATAAACCCTTTACATACTTGAATCGTTAAAATTCTGTGCAGCCTACAGAATAACTTCAGACAACAGTTTTTCATTTTTCTTCGCATGATCTTATTTATTTCTTAAAAAAAAAATTATTATTAAAGGCCTATAGCATATTCAACGAGAACGACACATAAACCACAAACTCCGGCGTACATGTGAAAGTTTCTGTAGGATTTTTTGGGTGCTGTCGATAAAAGAATGCAGAATGGGATTTAAGAAAATTAAATAATTAAATAATTATTTTGAAATTGGCGCTTTAAAAATGTTAGTATAAATTATTATTATTAATATTATTATCATATAAATAAATAGAAACTTCTATATCCACCACACCCAATATCTCATTAACCAAACATCCACAGGCTTCTACACTCTGTTCGTCTGGATTACCTGTCAATAACGACGGTAAGCGCGCATAGTGGGCGTGTTTATCAGTCGATATAATTTTATAAAACACCCTCAATTCGATGGGATACGTATGTTATCGGAAATTCACACAAGTGCTCCGGAAGCTCATTAATGATCGTCTCTGTGCTGGTTTATGAAAAAAGTGTACCGGTACTCGATATATACGGCAGCTTGAAACAACAAAATTTAAAAATAAATAGGCCTATCAACAACAAAAATATATGATTAATCATGTAATAATCATTATTAATATTGTGGATTATAATGTTATTGAGTGAATCTAAAAAAAAAATCATATTTTAACAATTCATGTTAAAAATTCAAAATTCAAGATGTTTTCTAATCAACTTGCTTCCATTTCTCAATATTGCTTCCACTGCAAGTCAATCCGGAATACTGTTGTTGTTTTCATATTGAAGTCAATCATACCTCGTAAAAAAACTACGCAATAACAAAAACATATTATTGTTAAAAACAACATTGTATAAACGACAATGGTTACTGGATATGTTTTGAGAGCCACTTTTATGTCTTTGTTTAGTCATTGATACAAGTAGAAATGTTGCAGACGATGAAAGACGCACACGCTTATACAAAGTTATACGGAGCGTATTAACCGATGTAACAAGAATAATAACATCCAATTATTGGATTTTTATTACTAATAAAGCAACAATGAATTCTGAAACAAAAAACATCGTAAAAATTAATAAAATTGCTTTTGGACGCTGAACGATGTACTTTGGTGTAGAGTGAAAGGTTGAGAAAAACTGTGACAATGAAAGGAGACGTAAATATGAAATGATTGTAAGGCTTATATTATTCTATAAACAGTCATTCGTAAAACAATTTTTCTTCCTTTGTCTTTTTTTTCCCCGTATAATTTTCATATAGGCTTGTGTGGTTAGGTTAAATAAGTGGTTATATTACGTATTGCAGTACACATAATCTGACTTTCAATTTTGTAACCGAAGATCATAGTGATTATTTGTACCCTTATGTCATTCATAAAACGTATATCTATAAAAATAAAGTTAGCCCCTTGTGTAATAAAGAATTCTTTTTAATACTGTATGTTAATTTATTATTTAAACATTGTTTTACTTTATTTAAATTTAATGCAATATTTTAAATAGTTTGTTTACGTCGGTTAAAAATGTTGGCGAGGCTTGTTCTCTGTAAAACAATGCTTTTATTTCAAGTGGTGGGTCGTTTCATCCGTTGAAGGTGTTATATTGTAAAGGTGTAACATTTTAAGATTAGGTAAATGTTTTTTTTTTACAAATTGATTATATATATTCCATTTAAGATAACAAATACAATTTGAATACGCTTCATTTCACTTTTACTCTCCAACCCCTTCCCACACACAGACCCAACCAGAGACGATGACACAAATCAGATCACGCATGGAAATATGTATGTAGACCTAAATGTTTATGGTGTACATTTATATCCTACCAGGTGTGTCTACTTGAATGCCATAGCAACCGTTTATGGACGCGTTATATAATTTGTGTTTAATAATCGCATAGCGAATGGATTAAATGAAAGATGATCAGATAGAAGGTGAGAAACGAGATATATTGGTCATGTTAACCGGTAGTGTTGCGCTATGGCATCGCGTCAACATACCGGTAAGAAGAGTGCGCTAGCACCAATAATGTTCGCCCTGTTGATGAGGTCTAGTTTCGCAGCGGGTATTGGCCTATCATATTACGGACTACGTTGTTGAAGGCAGCCGTCAAAATTTCTCCGATTATATGATGACCTGGTGTGGTCGCCGTGTACACAGAAAAATGTGAAACAACATCCGTCAGTTCGTGTGAACTGCCAGGTTAACTTGGTCGCTATCTCACTTCGAACAGTTACAAATGTCATTGATTGAAAAGTAGATAAAGGACATAGGTGTATATATATATATATATATATATATATATATATACACACATATATATACACATATATATATCTATATATATACACACATATCGTCGCTCACATCACGAACTAACACAATTAAATTCAATTGTGTTAGTTCGTGAAATAAAAAAAGCGCGTCAAAATACACGCTGCTGTCGTTAAGGACTTTTTCTGTGGTAAAGAATACAAAATTGCTTGACAACCAATACGCGCTCGTTTTGACGCGTAGCAGGGCCATTCACATTTAGCACATCGAGACCTTTATTATTATGACCGAGATTACAACACAACCTCCACACTGTGAATTGATCTGTTTCATATTGAATCGATGTAGGTGTCTCGTTAACATTATTCGTGCAGATAACAATTAACCTCGGTGACACACCCTAGTTTTATATATAACTATTTACTATAGAAACAACAGCAACAATGATGATGATAATAATAACAATAATAATAATAATAATAATAATAATAATAATAATAATAATAATAATAAAATAATAATAATAGTAATAATAATAGTAATAATAGTAATAATAATATTGATATAATGATTATAATACTGCTGATATAATGATAACGATAATGATTATAATAATAATGATGATAATATGATAATAATAATGATGATGATAATGTTGATAATATTAATGATGTTAATCATGTTGATGACGATGATAATGTTAATGATAATATTAATAACAATAGGACTAATATGAAGATGGTTTAATAAATGATGAAAACCTTCGATTGCAATAATTCTCATGAGTATGTGTGGCAGTTTTTTTTGAGTCGTTAATCCTCGAAGTTTAGTCACATATTTTGATTTAATTTTCACGGCTACATTCAGCCCCGATAACCTCCTCCCTTTGTGAAGACGACAGAAGGTGAAAGTGAATGATAAATCATACCCTTTATTATTTAAAAACAATTGTAGGCCTATTTGATTTGAAAAGAAGTTTGTTATTATTTCTGCAAATCATTATTTGGTATCAATAACGTTCGGAATATTCATGCTTGTGTTTGAGAGTCGGTTCTACTATCATAGCTCCCTCAAGAATTATATCGTAAAATCGGGACGCGAAGATCATCGATCTACTCTGTGCAGCACTGAACAATGAAATTCGAAACATTTTTCGACGCTGCTACAGCAGTGAAAGTTAAAGGGTCGAACGATAGTTGACACGTAGGTCGTAGTTCATGACAAGATATTGTTCCTCCTCATTCAAGGGCGCTGACGTTCGCCCCATCTTATAGCAAATAATAACATTTTGAACCCTTATTGTATGTAAAAACCTATAGATCAAATTGTGACATGTTCATTGGGAACTAGTAGTAAAATGGTAACAGGTCTTAAAATTACAGATGACAATGCAACTGGTGATGGTGTTACAATACTGTAATGATTACGATGATAATAATGATGATAAAGATGCATATTTTATAATTATGACGATGATGACGTTTTCATTATGATAATGATGGATGTTTATGATGAGAATGATGATGATTATGATACCGACTATGGTGATGATGATGAGGATAATAATAATAATGATACAGTACTACGTGTCCCGCAAAGCTCGAGCGGATGTGTTTATAGAATGTAGCATGCATAGCCTAGCTCTTCAATACCACGATAAATATGAATTTTAGAAGGTATTACAACAGAAAAGTCGCCTAAATAAAAATGACGGAACACATTGTGATAGCGATTCACGCTATAAAATTTAATAGACAATTCAAACAGACACACCAGGTTGTATTGTTTACGTTATTTAAGCCACGGATCCGAAGTGAGAGGCCAATGGCGAGGCAGGCTCGATGGTATTAGGACCACCAGCAAATGCGTGTAAATGAAATTGCAGTGAAAGACAACAAGACGAAACAAGTGTTATTTCAAAACTAGCTTGATTGATTGGTTTCCATTACAACTTCGACTATTAGACCGATTGTATTGTTTACTTTCTAACCTTGAGCCTAAGCTATCATAAACAAGGTTGGCACTTGAAGAGCGAATGCAAGCGGCGAGTTACTCATAATCTGAGGACTTTGATTTGAAGACGTACGACCCTAATGAATTCATATTAAACGATATATAAATTCGGGCTTGGAATTTATTATGACGTCAAATTGCGAGAATGCCACTACAGAAACAAATACTCTTGCATTTCATTCAGAATGCAGTAATGTCACGCAGGTAATTTATACTGGTGGTACCACTGAACCATTCATTGAGACAGTGGAGTATCTTAGGGAATGCCGGTGGCGGGGGTGGCACTCTCCCCTAAAATAATCTGGGTGGGGGGGTGGCGTTCCCTACCCCCCACCTTTGAAGACTCCTAGATACGCCACCTGCTGTGTGGAGATCTTTCCCTTTGCAGTGTTTCTGGTTCTATTCTTCCATGCGTGTCACTGCGAAATGCGGCACAGGGTATAACGAGGTTAACTGTTCATCCTGTGTACAACATAAACGTTGTTGTGTCCGAACAAACACATTACTCCTCGGAATAGAGCAATGGATATGTCTGCATGGGTACTGCCCTATTCACCTCCAACGAGGGGATGAGGGTAGGGGGTGGATGGGCTTTGAACTCCGGATACTCAACCCAAGAGTTATAGTTACTCAAATTGGACCATTAAACAAGTTCTTATTATTCTTACTTATTCCAAAGTCCAACGAAATTACGAGGTAAAGAAGAAAGGTGTATTACCAACAATAAAATTAATTTTGAAATTAACATTGAAATTATAATTTGCTGGTGGTGCTGTTAAAGGGCAAAATAACAGACCCTATAAAAAGGGTTTTTGCCGTGAAAGGATGTTAAGTATCTCTCATTAGACGTATTCGGATAGACTCTTCGGATATGTGTTAAATTTCAACAAGGATGTTTTTATAAGTCTTAAGGAAGTACTTTGATTGAATGAAGAATGAACTTGGTGAGGTTGTATTACCCTTATACACAGTAGCTCTGTTTGAACATCGAACCGCTACAGTGTAAACATATTAATTGATTGAAAATACGATTTTAATGATTTAATATTAAGAAGAAAAAAAAAGCAACGAAAGAGAAATAGGCCTACTAATTAATCCTATACTGTATATATATATTACCACTTAGTAGTGTTAAAACATGTAAAAATGAGATAACAGAAAGAGTGAGACCGACAACAGTTTTACAAATTTACACTAACTAAAGGTTTATTATATAAATATAATGAAATGATTCGGAACAAAATACATGACATTGACAATACTTGCTCTGGTTTGGTTACCGTCGCTCACATGAAATCATTAGATCCAAAGTGACGAATAATGAATGTTCAAATACGGTAGATTGTTTAAAACTAACAATGTTGAAAGTAAAATTGTCCAACACCACCATGCTCCACACCGGCTGTCCCACAAATTGTCTTTCTCTCTTGATTACATCGCGAAAACTAACTCATCATCTATCAAACATCATTATTTAACAAGTCCTAAGTCGTTCTAAAGTCCTTCACCCTTTTCATGGGTTTGCTCCCTTTCTCAGAAACTGCACCCTTCTACATACCTAATGTCTTACACATCCCCCATCTCTTCAATCACAATTAATAACCACGATGATCCAAGAACCACAAAATGTGCATCGAACCCACACCCTCACTTCCTGGACATTGACCCTTTAATGTGAGTATATTATCATCATCATCGTTTTTATTATCATCATCTTCATCATCACCATCGTGCATTAAGTAATCATTATTATTTTCATCATCAGCACCGTCATTATCATTATCATGATCATCGTCATCGTCATCCTTACATTATTAAGCCTATATTACATTTTCATTTGTTGTCTATTGTTTTATTATTATCATTATTATTATTAATAATATTAATATTATTATTATTATTATTATTATTATTATTATTATTAATGTCAATGTATGATCGGTTTTTAAAGGGAATCCTGGATTTTGAAGGGTTGGATCAAAGACTTGCCTTGACGAGGACGTCCTACTCTTCGGGTATAATGGACTGTGGTTGGATATATTTAGCTATACAGTAGTCCTGCACTGTACTGTACTCTCGGTCCACTTGCAGCCTCACTTTTCTGTCATCGCCTCCAACCATTTTTAAAGCCGCATCCTTTTTTTTGTTGTTGTAATTTTCTGTATCTCAGAATTTTAAATCTACATGTGACGTAACGTGTATGACTGATGGTATCATCTCATACAATAAAAGTACGCTTCCAGCGGGAGCGTGTGTCTCTACCCTATTTCTGTATTATGTTTACTAATAAAGTATCCACATGGGATTCGGTTATCAGGAAATGTGTGATGTTGTATTTTTTTTTTAATGATTTTTGTACAGGGTACTTAAAATGACACATGACCCATCATGCACCTCCACCGGATTTACCCTTTCCACCATCTTTAACTGCCAGATCGTAACATAGTGTCTTTGCCCCCGAGGGGCATAGTATCTTTGCCCAAACACACACACAAACAGAAAAAAAAAAAAAAAAAAAAAAAAAAAACATTTTCGAATCAACGGAGTTTAGATCCCTTCAAAGCTGTAGAAAGACAACCGATGAGCTTAATCGAGTTCTGAGCGCCAGACAATAATAGTTAATGATTGAAATATTGTTCGGTAGGAGAAATACAAAGCCGTATTGATATATCATCGATGAAAAGTGATGTGTAGGAAATGATGGCAATGATAATAGATTTGTAATTATTATAGCTTATTAAGGCTTCTGAAGCTTTACATTTTAAAATGAAGTTGACCTTGCGGACACTGAACCAACGACAATATTCGGATCGACCAGCTCAATAATAATAAAAGCACACACAAGTAATAATTGAAGTATGAGAATAAGTAATAATAGGACTAATATAAAATAATATTACTCAACTTGAAAATATAAAATATATAAATTATCAAAATCACAATTTGATCCGGGCACATACTGCGTCGTCGACGACTGTCGGCCCATAAATCCACTCCGCTATTTTCATCGTCTGATGACGCGACTCTGTCTGCCGATTGTCGGTTTCAGTTTGAGCAGATCGGCAGTAAAAAACGATTACTTTCCGTTCTCTATGAATCGCGTCAACCTACTATTGTTGGTGAAGTGTGTCCGCTTGTCCCCCCTCCTGCCATCCAACGGGGTTTGTGGTGGAGGGGGAGCGGCTAGGATGCTGAATTAGATAGGCCTATATAAATTAGCAGTTTGGAAGCCGATGAGATATAAAAAAAACTCCATCCTTAGGTCAAGATGCCCTGTATAAGCGTCTAGCGGCTTATATATTATATAACATTTTCTCACTGGTGAGGGGGACAGCAAATCCCCAACCCGGCTCGGTTCTACGGCCCTCAGATGGCGCTTGGCCAAAGTACAACACTTGCCCTGTCTGTCGGGAGCATTGCCCAGCCGTCGGGGAAATTCTACCGCCGCCACTGTAATCGAACCCTAAGCATACCGGTACTAAATAAGTCACACACTGTTTGAAATAATTAAGATTTTGGTAATTTAAAGACTATACAGAAAATCCCTACCACCCAATTTATGCTTAATCGTTACAAATTAGCGATTCTAGCTTGATTCTATGAGGGTAAAAATATTTGTTAATGATTTTATTTGTCAAGCCATAATGTTTCCCAGTAAAGTAGGCCCCACCTGTCAGGGGACTTGCCCCTTCAGGCCAAATGTCCAGGTCAGCCTCGTATAGCGTTTCCCCGGCAATCGTAAACCAGGGCTGTTCAGTTGGGTCATGGGTCAACTTGTTCTGGGTCAAGTGGTTCGTAAGCTATAGCTCGGGGCTGGTGTAAGGTCATGTGTGTTTTTGAAGAATCATATTTTTCCATGCCATCACTTAGTATCAGTTATATTGTCATTTTGAAATACTGTAGAATTTTAAATAGACCTACCTACTATTGGGCGTATAATAGGCCTATGTATAGGTCTGTATGAGCGTATATAATATAATAAATCATTTATATATTAACACACACATATTAGACTGCTAATATGATTAAAACAATAATTATTATTTTTTTCAACTTATGTCCATCGATTCGATGATATATAATTGAAATAATAGTCATGATTTTTATTAACACTGCCATTGTCATAATTACCAACACTGTATGTACTTAAGCTTGCTACTTTTAAAGCAAACTCAGACATATAATCTGGCGCCATCTCAGCCCTCTTTCAACCCATTTAAAAAAGTATATTACCTCCTTTCCTTATTTAATGGTGAAATTGGAACTTTATTTTCTCGTGCCTAATCAAACTAAAAAGCTGATGGTCCAACTGATTGACATTTGCTGTAGGTACCGATCACACGACAGGTGAATCTATGACAATGCGAAATCCAGAGAGTAACACCCCCTATAAGAGACAGGAATAACCCCATCCCCGCTCCCTCTCATCTAATCTCAACCCACCCCTCTCTTCAGTTAATAGATTTTTGTGGTTCAATCATATGCAATAGTCGGATAGTTGACAATACCACTTTTGTTCATAGTTACCTGTTGTTGATATCTTCACGTTTTCGCCATTTTCTCCTTAATCTTCAAGCACGTTAACTCCCAACAGTTGGAATAAATGCGCCAAATTTTTCCGTCCATTAATGTTTTATCAACAGCATCACCATCGTCGTCATCATCATCATCATCATCATCATTTTCATTATCATCACATCATCACCATCAACAACATTATCATCCTCTTCATCATCTTCTTCATTATCATTACACTGCTGTGGGTGATGACGATTAATACTATTTTTATTATTATTAATTATTAGTAATATTGTTATATAATAAAAATTGATATTTAACATTATTTTTTAAAATTTATTTATTATTATGAAAATAAACTATAGTGTCTGGTAAAAGCGACACGCCATATCATATATTCGTATTTCCAGTCATCTACAAGTTATATACTCTCTTTCTCAACTTGTTGAATTTTGTAAGTCCAGTGCAGGTACGTTGTAATTTCTTCAGCAAACTGACAAAAATGATATGTACAGTTGTTATAATTTTAAATTGGCAGACAAAATAGGAAACAAACTAATACAATGGTACTTCCGTCGACTGGGTCTGACCTGGGCTTTAACCTCTGAGGGATGTCAGCTTCGTAGGTTGTACAAACATCAGTACTGTACCTGTGGTGCAGTTTTACTCGGTGTTCAAGTAGAATGTTTCATCGTCAAAAAAAAAAAAAAAAAAAAAAAAACCAGAAAAAAAAAATAATAATATTACAAGAACAATTACTCTTCCTCCCTCCCTAAACAATGCAAACGTTACCCTTCTCTTTAAAACAATACAAAACTAATACACATAAAAATAACATCAAAACAGTAAGTCCTAATGTAGGAAAAAAATGAAACTATTAAAGTGAAACTGAAAAACGGAGATGAACTGTATAGTTAGAGAATGTATTTAAATATCTCACTGCGGAATTTCCAGGTTCTTTTGGTATCTTCATGAAGTATTTTAAAGCGTTGAAAATAATACTGAAAAAAATATTGATAATAGGCCTAATACAATTAAAAAAAAGAGAAAACTATAACATAACATGATTGATTTAGTGCATTGTGATGCTGTCAAATTCTTTACATTACTTGTATTTAATGTGGCGGACCTCTGAAAAAGAATTCATATTATTTATGATGTGCGAAAGCAAAGGTTGCTAACTGGTTATTTTCGATGCCACCGCATATACAAGTGAAGTTAGAGACAGTCGGTTGAAATCACTGAACCATTTTAACTTGATTGAAATTTCTGGATTGAAGATTGTAACCTTATACCTACACAATCCATAGGCTTACAATACTGTGGTTACTGCGTGTGACATATTTTTGATGAATTCGTTGTTGCATTTATGTATCTTTCAACATTTAAATGACTAGTTTTTTTAGTAACCGTCCGCTAGCTGGTGACAGTAGGCCTATATTTTTATGACAACGATTTCTGTAGTCACGGGGTACGCTAGATCGGGTGGTAGACTATGCCTACCAATCAACCGTTCAAATATTTTTCAGTCTCCTTCTGACATCACTCTCCCTCGGCACAAACCTTTCACTTTTCTTCTGATAGGCCTAGTTAGGACTACCCATCTCCTGGTATTTATCTTCCAGTATATCCTTTCCACTTGCGCCCTCTGACGTCAGTTTAGGAAAATTTTAGGGGCGGGAAGTGGCGGTCACTATAAATGATGAAGAAATACAATTATGTAAATAGCTGGTAGTATGTTTTGTCATAGAGATGAATTAGGTGAACTATGACCCTCCTTTTTGGATTTCTGGTCTGGTGTTTAGGGCTAGGGTTCATCCAATTTTGTATCTATAAATTGTATTTTGTGGCAGCGATTGCCTTCCATAGCTATATCAATGTCGGTCGATCCGGTAGGTTTGCTTATTAATTTTATAGAGCGCTGGTAGGTTACAGGAACTTTGTAACCGAAATACTGTATAGGATTCAGTCAATAACAGACTAGTAGTTCAATTCAATCAGCATTCGCCTGGGCTACCGTGTCCATTAATTTCCTTCCATACGATGATATTGTAACAGGTAATGCCACATGTTCTATCGTTACCCATTTTTCAGTGCTTCGCCCCAGCAAATCATAATTCATTATGTTCATCACTTTACTAAACTAGGACATTTTTCGGTTGTAATATTAAAAAAAAAATTATCAATCTCGTATTTGTTTCTGGTCTTTATTTTTTGCTTTAAAATGGTGTATTCATAGAATGTTCTTTCATCCCCATATCACACTAATTATTTATTTTTTTAAATCAAAGTGAAAATTAACAATTAATTTGCTACACACTTCACTTGCAGTCACAAACTTTCTGCCGATGCGAATGGAATTGGCGCCACCATCGTTTCGACGTAAATTTATGCAGCATTTAATTTGAGAAGTCCACTGTGCTGTATGCATTTGGTTGAATCAATGAACTTGCTACGACAGTCCTTGTTTTCAATAAGAGATGAAATTTCATTGTGTTTCTAATAGTATTGTAAGCTTTTGAATCAGAATCATAGGCAAACAGGCCTACTTGAAGGAGCAAAGAAGTCCACTTCATTCTAGAGTCATCTGCATACTTACCGGTATCTCAAAAAGTCAGGCTCTGGAGGAAAAACACTTTTTGATATGTTTATTTCGATCCTCTTTCCCCCAGTTTTTAAATTCATTTTCGTCAAGCATCCTTTTTGTGTCTTAGAAAAATCAGTTGTACAGCATCAACATTTTCATTTTCATTTTCAACATTTTCCTCCCTCCGGAGCTTGACTTAAAGAAACAAAATCAGACTCTTGTACTACTAAATAGCATACCTTCATATGCTTACTGTACAGTACATATGTGTTAGGCTATAAACATTAAAAAAAATTAAAATATATATTTCAATTGATTACTTTAATTTATGCAATTAAGTTAGTATCTTAACGAGAAGACATTTTCTTTGCAAAATAACCGATGCATAACAAGAAAATGTGTTCCAGAAAGAGACTGCATGCTACTTTAGCAAATGACACAAAAATACCCAAAATACTTGAAATAATGTTTACAGGGACGTCTTTTTTTTTCAGTAAAATTAAATTATTATTAAATTGTTACTAGTATATTAGTTTCCAACTAAAAATCAGAACAAAAAAAAAAAGTTTTCCACTGTCATTCGGATGAGACGCTTAAGCCATCGGTTCCTTGTGCATTATGACCCTAGTGCAAGTTAAAGAACGCAGTACTCTTCGGAAAAGAGTAAGGGATTGTCTCTCGGTGTACTGTCCAATCACCATCAAAAGGACCCCACTGGAAACAAGTCGTCTTCAGACTTTCCTGGGACCATCAATCCAATTTGGTAGCAATTTTAGTAAAACCTCTGTAAAGTATTGAGAACTGCGATTTATCGAAAGTTGTAACTCAGTTTTGGTTTAATGAGCAATTCAAAACAGTTTCCAAGTTTTTTTTTATAAATTTATTTATTTATTTTTTTGGTGGCTGATTACCATAAAACCATTGTATGATGATGTGAAAACAAGGTCATTGTTGTATATGTAGAGACAATGGTGTCAAATGATATAATAACGAAGAAAATCATTTTCCTTCTGGTTTACCTGAAAAAATCGAATACGTCACAGTGGTCTGTTTACGCCAACAGCAATGCATTTGATTGAAATATCAGAATCATAGCCATCTACTCAATTGGCGATGGAAAGAGCATATTAATTTCATAACTACCTATTAAAAAAGGATCTATAAAAATCCAACGACTGATAATACAAATTGTATACAAAATATCCAAATAGGTACATAACTTTTTATTGCATTCGTAAGTGTTTTTATTGCCGATTAAATTTTTTCTTTATCATTTTACAATAATATTCCTTTTCAAACTGTATTCAAACTGCAGACTGGTATATGAAAGTGCGGTCAGTATTATAGAGTGACGGTTACGGGTATAAAATAATTTGTGAGCCAATCAAAGTTTAATTATGAAGGCTTACGGTAACTGTATTTTCAGTGTGCAATAGTATTATGAATTTTAGATTAAACTGTTTTTGTAATTTACAAAAATGTTTCTTGATATTACAATTCAAAATAAACTCTACTTTTAACATGATATACAAAATGCGGACAATTAATATAAATGTGTACCGATTTTATTTACGAGTACCGTAACCAATATTGCAAAAAACAACATTAAGAAGAACTGAAAGTATATATAGTAGTGTATATATATATATAAGATGTGTATAAGAGACAGCCCATATCACACTAATTATTTATTTTTTTAAATCAAAAAGTGAAAATTAACAATTAATTTGCTACACACTTCACTTGCAGTCACAAAATTTCTGCCGATGCGAATGGAATTGGCGCCACCATCGTTTCGACGTAAATTTATGCAGCATTTAATTCGAGAAGTCCACTGTGCTGTATGCATTTGGTTGAATCAATGAACTTGCTACGACAGTCCTTGTTTTCAATCTGTCTCTTATACACATCTAGATGTGTATAAGAGACAGCATCAGTACTGTACCTGTGGTGCAGTTTTAC
>NW_022688484.1:841440-886956 GCF_011630105.1 Anneissia japonica | reverse complement strand
TAGGATGCCTATATATATTTTATATATATATAATATAATATTCCTATATATTTTTTTTCTTTTGCCCTTTCTCAAATGCTTTTTTTTTGTTTTGTAATATAGGTTTTGAGCAATTATGTTGTAATAGGGCCCACATTGTATACTATGTTATTGTTCTATCTATGGAGGTATGAATAAAGAAAGTTTTAATGAATATTATTTTTTGTGTTTTTCAAGTTCTGTTGTCGTGTGCTCTTATGAAATCAATTAGCAATACTTAAACGGTCAAAACACTATAGTTTCGCCACTTGATGTCCAGCACGCCGGAGTAGTATCGGGAGCAGTATCAGTAAGTGGAGTAACAGTAATGTTTCACTTTGCTCCTTGTCTTGAAATCTCCCAAGGCTAATGAAATGGTTTGGATCCGTAGCTCACCTTACTAAACGATTCTCGTTGTCATCTGCGTTATGTCGCCGTAAAAGTCGAGTTGCCATAGCGACACGTCCGCGGGGATTCATGATCATTTAATCTACGGCAACTAAAAAGTCGCATCTGTTTTGGTCTTTTGAAATATATAAAAACGCATTCAATTGATTGAGGCCTATGTGACAGCTGATTCTGGACAAGTGACACTGTAGTTTCAAGTGACTCCTTTCAAGAAAACACACAATTGCTTTCAATCAAAAAATACAAAAAAAAAAACTACAGTAGACCACTCAACAACTATTATATTTTGGTCAGACATCAACAATTAATATACTTCACACTTCTTTTTTATAAGAACACATTTCATAAGAACACCGAGGCTGAAATTACTTAAGAACAAATTGAGGCTGAGGTAAAGTGTCAAATGAGGTTTCTATTTAACAATATAGAAAAACAAAAAAATCCAGCTAGTCATATAAAAGGTATTAATGTTTAAAGCGGTTGTACAGCACAGTAATATACTGATATACAATAATAATTTTCTATCTTTGAAAAGTGTGTGTAAAATAAGAACAAAATAAGAACATTTTGAGCCTGAAATTGGCAAAAAAGTAAGAAAACTGAGCCTGGTAAACATTTAGGCCTACAGGTTCTTATAAAAAAAAAAAGTTTAATTGATTCCCAGTTATTTCAATTAAAGTTTTTGGTAAACAAGTTGTTGACAGTCGTTAAAACAATTTTTATTCGCTTACATTTATCTATATCTGGATGATAACCATCTAGATATACTTTGGTGTGAACCTAGTTATTATAGTCTGTCATTAAGTAAAGCTCTGTCCACTGTATCGAGATGGTAACGCTGTTTTACAATAATGGTCCTGTAAAAATAAAATAATACAAACAATACAACATAGAAGAAAGGCTGCCTACAAACAACACTATATACAACACTTATAACAAGAAGACTACCTTCAAAACAACAACAACAATAAACATCATTAATTGTCTGGAAGATACCGTATATGGGCATGATGACGTCATATCACACCCATAAATGGGCATATCACATTTATTTGTCACATAAAATTTGATAGTGTGCATAGATCTTCAAGTAATAAGTCTAAAATTAATTAAATAGGTCTGTCTGTATTTGTATTATTATTATTATTTTTTTTTGTAATTTGACTCATCTAGAGCGATGTTATATCAATTAATACACGTTCAATTATTCTATTTATAAATTCACTATTTAAGGCAAAGTACGGTAATGCTTGTATATTATGAATGCATTTTTTATTAGGCCCAGATCGTTCAATAATTCTAATGTTTTGTTCAAAAATCAATTCAGCAGTCATTTATAGTATACTGTCTGGAATTACTTCAATCAAGAATCAAGACGTCTAGGAATTTATATAAAATTTTTAAGATATGCCTAGACCTACTGACACAAAAAAGTGACCTTAAATTTAAATAAATATTTTAAATGCTTGTTACAACAACCACATGAATTATTATAAATTTTATGATTGGCATAGTATTGTTTATAACAGAATTTCTTCGGAAATTTAAGAGTACAGTAGACCCATAATGTAAATATGTATTGTCCCTTAAAACTGACAAAAAAATCATAAAACAAATTTTGAAATTAACGTGCTCAGTTTGCAGTAAGATGCATATTTTTGAGCATAGAAATTCTAGAAAAAGGTGTCCCCTGATTTTTATACTGGATAACGTAAAATTGATTTAAAAAAAACCAAAAAAACATAGGCCTAGGCCTATCCAATGACTGGAAATGTTTCTATCATATTTTTTTTCGCTGTAGAATTATGGGTAAACATTGTTTTAACCTCACTAATTTCTATACAAGATGATATGTTTACGTTACTTCAAAATGAGACAGTTAATTTAAAAAATGATATTTTTGGTGATGCGTTTATTATTTTCAATGGGACAATACATCTGTAACTATAGATATAACAGTATGTAAACTTGTTTATTGGCAAAAAATTCCAGTTTAGAGCTAATAACTTGATACAAACTAAGAAACTGCGATGTTATTTTCAGACCTTACCATACAAAAGCATTCAAATTGTAAATTCACGTTTTAGTAGACAAATATAATGTTATTTTATTATGAATATCTTATCATTATATGTTTTATTGTAGGTTTAATGCATATTACGATTAATATGCGATTACGATTAAAAATAATGCTTCACACTCAGTATGGTTAGTCAATAAATTATATATAATCAATCAATCAATCAATCAATCAATCAATCAATCTTAAATCAACTTAGTAAGTAATTGTATCTTTATATAAGAGAAGTTATATTTTCAGCAGAGGTATGTGGCAAAGAAATATTATTATCTTTAATTCTACGTTTGCCGACCTTTTCGAGCAGTCTGCTAGAATACGTATTCCCAGTTCAACAGCGGTTGAACTGACCTGCACAAAGGTCACGCAGTCGAGTCAGTCACACAGGGAAAAGTGCATAAGGTCAACAACGCTGACGAAAATATGACGCTCATCAAAATATTCGTTAATATTTAGTCTTCAATTTTTTTTGTAGAAATATCTGTATGTAAAACGGCATCTGACATACGATCATCGTTCTCCATCAAATCATCTCCGACATAACAAGCGAACGAGACATTTAGCTTGTTTTATTTAGGAATTATTAGTTTAAGTCCGAGCGGATGTATATTATTACATACTGATGCAGCTAAATATACGGTTACACTAAACGAATCGGAAAAAATAAGAGGTATGAATATATGCATTGTGTTTATATTTACAGCGTGATAATAAAAATACATAAAAAAAAAACATAACGGAATGTAGTGAAATTACAAAAAGATAAATGCTAACCATTAATTGTGTAACATAGTTACATAAAAAAGTTGTTACGTAAGCGTCCGTTTTTCATGAATAGCGTTATTCGTGTTATAGATATATTTATGCAATTTATGAATGGGATTTATGGGGCGCGGTTTTAAAACCACAAAAATCCGACAATTACCACCAAACAGCCGCGAAAGGTTATTATTATTAATATTTTCCTGTGTATGAATTGCCCCAGTTCAGATTCACCTACTAAACGCTTCGCCATATGGTACAAGGCTGTATAGCCAACCCTACCAATTTACCGAAGCAATCTACATTATGCCGCACAGGTATGGACGCATCCTAGTTTCGTTCGCTTTCTGCCAGGATCGTATTACCCCGTAATTGCAAATTTGAGGAAAAATAATTCAACGTATCTTACATTCTTGATTTATAAGCGGTTCACATGCCTATAACTAAATGATAATTATTATTATTCGTGTTATTTCATATACTTCGAACATTTTGCATTAATATAGTTAGAATTTATTTCATACATCTTGGTTTTCCATTTCTTAGGTCCACACTCATTCAGGGTTTTTTTTTTTATTAACTAGGCCTATTTATAGGAAATTCGTTTCACATATAATTACTGTCTTAGCAATTTTAAAGCAAAAATTACACTATCTTACTACGCACAGACGCTGTCATGTATTTAGTAATGCGTGCTAGAATTAAAACATTTTAGTTCATGATATTAAACCATGATTAAACTAAGTATATATAGGCCTCCATGTTAACCTAACAAAAACAAATTTCGATATAGAACATCCTTAATATCATAATTTTATCTCCTCATCTTAGTGGTCTGTATATCATGCTATTGACTTTACTGTCGACAAAGAAACAGAACAAAAAGTTTGGTATCTTTTATAAGCACCACATCATTTTTTTAGCCTCTGATCTAAAGGTGTATTGTCAAATAAATTTTATTATTTTACAATATAGAATTGAAGAAACATGGTGCAAAAGTGATCCCTAAGTAGTGGGCTTGAGATGGTTACTTACATGTTACAATATAACTACAGTATATAGTAATAATAATACTACTAGGTTGTTAACAAGTGTTATGTGTGTTGATTCAAGAGAAAGTGAATGGTTCATAATGGTTGTTATTAGTACGACCTTGATGAAATACCCTCTCTATAAACATGTTTGAAAATAAAAACACCACCAGCAATCTCTTTTCTTTTTACCAAGTGATTAAAATATATAAAGCTAGTTAGAAATAATAACGAAATACAAGCCGTACCGGAATAGATCAGATTGATTCTTGAACTTTAACCCTTAACTGTGACTATTCATACGATCGCTTCTTATTCATACATTACTAATGCTTCTGTGACTATTCACATCATTTAATAGCCTTCCTATTTTCTGNNNATAATGCCTGTCTCTTATACACATCTAGATGTGTATAAGAGACAGTATATATATTATATATCGTAATCTTTATAGTTTCAATTCGATCATTATTTAGAAAATTGTAATATTTTACATATAATATTAGATGGTGTAGATCTATTAATTTTGTTTTAAGGTTCAGAGGCGTGAATTCCACACGCTGTATCTCCTTGCCAAACTTTATCAAAAAGCACTAACTCAACTAAAATTGTTTCTAGTTTGTGTCTTTACATCTGTCGGTAGGTGTCATAAGGCTATAGAGTCAGATAACATCCCAAAACATCATTATTATTATTCATCAGAGATTTTAACACTTTTGTTTTACTGTCGGCAGAATTTCTTCAAAACGTAGCTATAGAATTTCCTTCTGATTTCCTATTGTATTCTATTCTCATAGAACGCGATAAATATCAGTACACTATTGATTGTATATGTAAATTATTGAAAGCAAGCAATAGGGTTTAACAACAACTTTGAGACAAAGTGTATAGGGTGGTATTAATCACTTAAATTTTCCCAATGTCCATTGAGGCCCTATCCTATGCGAATGTGCTATAGTCTGTATGGTCGTGCAAGCTAAACTCCATATTGTCTAGTCTAAAATGCTCATTTTGGGCAGTTATGCCAACGTTATAAGGGACTAGGCTACACTCATACATTTATTCGGTAGTCGATACATCTAATTTGCCAACAGGCAAATCAACTCTTAAATTGAATTATTCCAACAACTCGTTCCAAACTTAAGTTGGACACGAATATGAATTATTGTCGCAAGTATAAAGAAAGGTCGAAACTAGGACCAGGTCAAAATAATTTTGTTTAATAAATCACTGTCTTCGCGTGTTGTCCAATATTTTTCCAAGGGCTAACCGCACACACCTGCAGCTGCTGTTCTTGAAAATGATATTTCTAACATCAACAATTCCTAAACAAACCTGCGAATGAGACGAAGATATAAATAACCCGGATTGATATCCACATTTGGCCCCTTACCCCGTCATCGCATTGTTGCTATAGCAACGTTGATGGAGGTGTGGTGGTGTAACACAACCGTTGACTTCGAACGCTAAAATATAGTAGTAGAACCATGGTAGAACTCAGTGGAGCGTCTCGCTGTCAAGGCTCTTTCGATATTTCAATTCACTAAGTTGAGCAATTTTATTTCTAGACAATTATAAAAGGCACTAAGGAGCCAAGGTGTTTATTAGTAAATCTGTTCAGCAAATAAACGTTAATGGGGCTTGAAAGAGAAAACAAGCGGTTAACAGTTTTTATAAAACGGTCGATCCATTTACCGTAGGCGTTAGCTCTAGGAGAAAGATTGGTTAAAACGCCTATTTATACCAACTTCATACATAAGAATGTCTAACCAAAATGTAAACATAAGAAAAATCGTGTGGTTTTATTGTCTAATCGCTCTTCAAGTAATATTGCAAACTTTAATGATATTATCTTATAAAATATGTTAGGCATGTAGACGTTTTCATTGAGCTAAGAAAAAACCCTAAATTATACGATTTTTTATTTGCTTTACAGGTATTTGATTTTAGTATTTTTTTTTTGTTTTAATTAATTGAAGATCAGATCGAACATCATTCCGTTGATCAATTTTTTAATGTTCGTAGCAAAAATGTCTGTATCCTAAATGAGTGGGAAAAGAGTAATGAATTTTGACGGGTTTCATATTTTACTATACAATAATCTGTATATTTTAAATTTTAGATAATAAGCCTATATTAATTGCTTATGTATTTATTTTATTTTACTTATTTATTTATTATCCCGTCCAACAGAAAATACAACATTCGGTACTTAAAACAGTACTGGTGGGAACACAAACGACAGACAGATACATAAATAATATTATAAAAGTGTAGAATACAAAAACCAAAATACCACTACATAATTCAATAAAAAGCATCGCCAGTGAATAAGCCTAATACAACTGATTTATTAGGCCTACTGTAGATCTAATATTTAAGGCCTACAGATTTTTGGTTTTAGTAAAGTAACCTAATTTATTATGAGGCAGATACATAAACTATCAAGCACCTATATCTAGATCTCCTGGCAGGATATATTCAAGAACTACGGTACTATGTCTACGATATTGTAAAATACCTACTTCCAGTAACGGAGTATGAAATTTAATTCTATATCGGTCGAGACAACAACTACAAGCTGATTACTTTGTTCCTATCCCTTCAAAAAAAAAAAAAAAAAAAAAAAAAAAAAATCAAAAAAAAAAAAAAAAACAAAAAAAAAACAAAAAAAAACACGAAGTTTTTGTGAAATAAACGTAGAAAATTTGCTATAAGAATATTCAAAAGAGAAAGATAAACAAACGCTAGTGGCTTTTTATCAAGAAAGTGTATACGGGGGAAAATCGTGGTACGGTAAAATGAGAGTATACATTCTTTAAACAAGCAAGTTATATACAATTCATTGATTCTGTATTATGATCAAGGATATCAAATGTTGTGTGTCTGTATGACCAAGAAATTTGTCTCATTCTAAAAGAATACAGATTTGGAGCCCGAGTGATACATTTATCTTAATGTAAATAAACCAGCGAAGCGCGTTTGGGAGCAGGAAAAAAAGTTCATTCGCACAAAACTAAAAAGAATGCCCTTTTTACAAAAGCTACAACGCCTGTGTTTGCATTACCCAAGCCCTGAGGGTGTGGGTTCTGAAGCAGTATAATGCTCAATCATCACTGAATCGGGACAGACGACTAGCAAAATGAAGGCCTAGAACAAGACGTGTATACCAATTTTACCACCGTCCATTGGTTTTCAAAGGAGATCTAATTAGGACTTGAAAAGATTTCCAATGTATGGTTACAGTTAAGAGTTATTAATCCTATCAATTTCAGAATCTAATACAATAACTGCCGACGGATAGAGGTATCGTTCTGCTTAAATTCTGGTGCAATACCTTTCAATTGATTGTGTTTTGTGTGTAGATAAAATAACCTATACAATCGATTATATTACCGAAGCAAAAAGGAATTATCTGCAACAAGTGGTTAAATAGAGCATCATATGTACTTAAAATACTATTCAGCTTCGTCTTCAATTGTGAGAAATATAGGCTACGAGATAATTAATCTAGGAGACATGCATCAGATGTAAAACGTTCATCAGGCCTACCTTTCTAAAAAAGTACGGTATAACTAACCTCCAGGGCCATGTAAAAGTACATGTTCCATTGATATATAAGAATAACCATTTGTTCATTTTCTTGTACAGAACCCAAAACGGATTGTCCCATTCCATGCGACTTTAGAACATGACGATTTTGTCTTGTCAATCACCGAGTATGGCAAATAATGTCCCATCGTCGGTTAATCCACGAAGAAAGCTACAACCCTGCTCCATCATCAGTAACCACTTAATAAGTCACGTGTCAATAAAGGTACGAGACAATGAACAAGTCAATGCAACACAAATTGTATTTCGTTGGGCAGAATTCTTGATAAGCGTCATGTAAACGATTTGTTTGACTTGTGCTAGGCATAACTTCTGTATTACACTTGAATCAAATGTGGTAGGCAGGCTAAAAAATAGGCCTATAAGTTTATGTATTTTTGATTGCACCAATATGTTTCACTTTGTTACAACCCCCTATGCTAACTACCATTAAAAATGTTGCCCTACTTCACAAGACAATCAAGCAATGTGATTGTCTGGCTGTGCAACAGCTCTGCTGTAACTGCGAGACACAGTCAAAACAATTCACATTTTGATTGAATACGACAATAAACAGATTTACCATTATACATCAAACAATAAATTACGCGATTAAATTAAATTTAATGGGGAGTCTTTTCCCCTCTCCACAGTTGTAGACTTTTGGATATAGAATACAAGTCATCCCTCTAATTAAAGACCCCCTCCAACTAAATACAGCCTTTATGTGGCCCTAAATGAATGTTTATTTTCACAAAGCTCCAGAAGACTATAAAAGCCACGATACAAATGATCTTTGATTGCAGGGAAACCCGTAGTTACTGTTTTTGAGTATTTGTTTTCCTTTTCTTCTATATCATTTCGATTTTTCTTGGATATTATAATTACTAAGCAGTATAATATTATTATAATACTGTTATTAACATTACGCTCTTATTAACAGTATTATCAAACACAAACATTATTTATCTATGACTATTTTCATATTTAGATTTCGATACGAACTTGTTACGGTCATTATTAACGGTCATTATTATCGGAGAGTATCTCCTTTGTAAGTTCGTACATTTTCAACTAAATTATAATTATAAATACCTCTCCTAAATTGCCTACTTCTTATGTAAGCCGTAGATCTCTTTAATACGAAAGCGTAAACCAAGCCTCTTACAGAAGGTTCAGTTTGTTCGAAAGGGTATACGTCGATTTATAGCGCTCTAGTTTGAACTTGGCATTAATCAGCAGGGTATTCTTGAAGGATAGGGATAGTTCCATTAAAATACAACGACTATACTAGACACTTAATATGTATATTACGCCCAATATTATATATTTGTTATATTAGATAACATAACTTTTATTGAATACATACATACTTACATACAGTATATGTATATATATATTATATAAGGCCTAATCATCTTGATTTATATATAAAACATCTAAAACAGTAAATATAAACGTATTGTAGCACTATTAGAATGTTATTTAATTATTAAAATATTATCATTATTGGCTTATTATATATATATATATATATATTTATATATATACATAGGCCTATATTTATGTACAGTATATATAATATTTATATATTTTACCCAATTCTTGTAATTCAAAGACCGTTTTCTCACGAATAGCAACGGTAAAATTGATGAAATTGAATATATTATATTATATATAAAATCTATTAAATGAAGTTCTATAACATAATGTGTAGCCTATATACACATATTCAACTATATGATAGTAGATCTATGGTATGGAGAAACACCATATTAGTGATGTAAAGATTATTATCTATACATAAATTAATAACACATGACAATATATGACTATATATTCATGATGATTCATGTTTAAATAATACAAATCTAATAGTAATAGGATGCGAGCAATTTCAGATTTATGTTCTATTATCCACTTCAGTATACTTCCCTCATTATTATTATTATTATATCATATCATGTTTATGTATAAATTTAGGCCTATATATAGTATGAGATTTATATATAATAATTGATAATAATAGTATATGTTTGTGTACATATTATATTTATATAAAAGCCGTATATTGTATATATAACTTAAATACCATAGGGTATATATGATGTATATACAATTATATAAATTATGCATACTAACAATATGCCTATATATCGTCATACACGTAGATGGTGTCAGTACATAACATATTTAAATAGCAGCGCATAATATTTTATATTCTTATGCAGTATAGGCCACCACAATATTTATATCAATTGTTTTTGTATATAAAATGTATATAAATATATAATGTATACATAAAGTGTGTGAAATTTAAAGAATTGCACACAAAGGTCTACTTGGTGCATCGTTAAAAATTAGGCCATGCCAAATACAATCGCTTTTAGGTTAGAGGAGCAGCATTTTGAGAAGTATATGAAAACCAGATTTGACATTATGACTTCAAAGACGAGAGAATAAACCTTACAAGGTAAACATAATATGTACAGATCCTTCAACACAACAGTCACAGAAAACACAGCTATAGAAGGAGGACAGGGGATTAAGATAAACGCCAATTCGTTTGATATAGCTATAACTGAATGAATTTATTTTCTACAACTGTAGTTTGTTTCTTCTTCAGAGAAATTTTCCTGACCGCGTACAAACTTTATTTTAAATTAATTGAATTACAAGTAATGTTGTAAATATTTAAGGTAATCGGCTATTAATAAGATCAGGATCGAGTTATAGGAAATAAACGAAAAAACTGATATTAGTGATAAACTGTTTCAAATTAATGATAAAATGAATGAAACTAAAGAATCTGTGAAAGGAAAGACTTCGAAGAAGATTAAAGGTAAAACTAATACTTTGACCATAACCTACTCAAATAGCATCAACTCAACTATACCTTTTAATAAAAGATAAGCTATAATAACTTTATAATTATACCGGATCACCTAACATTAATAATCTAAACAACTTATAAACCTAATATTGAAAACATCAAATCATCGAATCATCTCAATTCGATCAGATTTCGATCAAATTTCCAGCATAAACTCTATTCTAAAATGCTATTATCTCAAAATAAATAGAGAAAAAAACCACGACTAAATATAAGGCGAATGAATTTAAAGCACATATTGATGGGCCGTATACAAAATAACTACTTATATTTCTTGTGTGTTTATGCAACAAAAGAGAGATCAGTAGAGAGGATGTAGCGTTATTCTACTAATACTGTCCATCATTAAATTGACATCAATTATGTATTAATTTCACCACGATAACATCGTAACCGGGGCAACTGTTTGAAATATAATGTATTCATAAATGTGACAAGTTATTCACATTCATTACATACAAATCGAATTTAAAGTCTATTACTCACGTTTAAATGGCAGAAAGTCAACTTACATATAGTTTAGGTTAATTTAAAAACAAAAAAAAGGTTTTAAAATACAATAATATTACATAAGTCAAATGTATATATTTAAATACGTATTTACATGTGCTTTCTCTATAATCTACATATATCTATAAATAAATGAATGTATTATATATTTTAACCTAAATACAACTGAATGTTCAATAAAAACGGGATTTTCGTTAAAAACAATAGAAGGTTTATGTTCATATATGAATATTGAATGCTTTGCTGATATAATTACCTATGCTAAGATATGAAACCGTTGCATTGAACTAACGCGATCAATGTCGTTCTTATTGACCCAGATTATGAGAAAAGCGAGGCTAGCCTGTGCGAAGCATTGCATGTATATTGTGGTAACCACTGGGCCTAGGCAATGCTGTACATTATCCTGCAGTATTTTATTGTACTCTTATTCTAACCTTGTTTTAAAATTTCGTTAACAGTCTACTAGTTGTGCATTTTCATTGTATAATTGTGTTAAAGCATACTAGCATACAAAATGTCTGTTAGTTTATAACAAAAATAGTTACTAGGAATTAAGTACATAGATGCCTTTTTAAAATACAATGTAATTCAAAATAATAATAATAATAATAATAAATGATAATAATAATAATAAATAATAATAATAATAATAGCAAAGACAATAACAAAAACAATAATAATATAACAAAAATAATGAACATTATAATATGCATACAAAATATATGCCTATATATACGTGTGTATACATAATTATATATAGGCCACTGTATTATTAATATATTATCAACGTACCACTGATAGAGGTGTTTATTATATTAAGTTTCATTACAGTAATGCTAATAAATATTTAAAGAGTCTATGATATTCTTTATGATATGTAATTGTATTAAGGGCTAATAGAATACAATTATTAATAGACATCTAGATTAAAAAACAAAATAATAAAAACACCATAGCTATAGTATACAGGAAATAACTAAAACAGACGAAGGTTGCGAATTTACGGGTGCCTGGATTATGAATCCTTACAAAGCCTGCCCTTTGTTTAAAATCAATTACAAACTTCTTTAAGACTAAAGTTTGTTGGAGATTTATGATATAGATATTAATATTTTGATTTAATATATTATTCAATTATAATAATTATTTTTATCATAATTTTGTATCCAGTATACACAAATAATCTCCACATATCGCACTACAATCTAAAAGATAAAATGTAGTTACAAATTAAAATAGACGTTTTTTTACGACAAATAACTATGACTACAAAAATAATTTACGTTTTCATTCATTATGATAATATAATTTATATTTAATTTTAAAAATAAGTGATATATTATATTATATATTTTTTTATTCGTCAGTCTACATAGAGCAATAAATAATATTATCACTCCAAAACTGATATAATAAGGCTATTATATTCTACGTTTCACTTTTACAATATTTAAGCATCATCAGGAATATTATACAGAGAGACAAACTATATACAGTACAAGTTACCAGAAATCCTAATATGTACAAAGGGCTATGGTATATAATTGTTACTTCTTTATATCGAATTATTAAAGTATTATCGGTGCTGGAAATGGGCAATCCTCTTATTAACCTCCGGTTGTTTTCTTTCTTATCCACAGACTAATACTCAATTCGTTTTGAAATACAAACTTCCAGAATCAATACGAAAGTTATTGTGGCAGAGAGGGTCACGACGCACTTGAGACGTAGAATAACATCTCTAAAACAAGCTCTAAATGAATTAAAAGTTTCAAGTATTTAGATTATAAAGTAAACAGTCTTTGGCAAAATCTAGAAAATTCAACAAACCATTCCAACCAATCTCATTTAAGAATGTTTGGAATGGTCTTTATGGAAAACCAGGCTTAAATTGGCAAGGAAAATAGTAACTCATTTAAATTTTCCATTGAAAATCATTAGCCTATTTTAAGATATACAGGCAATTCATATAACGTTTATAGCTTCCTACGTTCAGGGGGTTATATCTTGGAATATTTAATTATATTTTTCCTCATAACTTTAGATGTAAACTGTATAGCAGCCTAGCAAGAAAGTACTGATTAAAGTAATCATTGCATTGAGAAAATTAAACGGTCAGGTGAAAATTACCATAACAATTTTAGTTCTAGTTTTTTGGAAGTTAACATTGATTACTTAAACATTTGTGTAGAAATATCTTGGAATATTTATTTTCTTGGTAGTAGGCTGCTATTTTTTCTCATAACTTTGGAATTAAACTGAATAGCAACCTAGCAAGAAAGTAGTACTAATTAAAGTAATCATAATATTTGCACTGAGAAAATAAAATAATGTTTAAAATTGGTTATGAAACAGATAGATGAAAAAAGCCCCAAGAATTTTAGTTCTATTTTTTGGAAGTAGTAAGCATTGGTTACTTATACATCTGTGTAGAATTGGTGCAGCATATTAGACGTCTTGACTAACAAATTACTCAAGCAATTATAATTTGTGTATTAGATGATTAATGTGGTTCCGGACAACTTAAAAATGAACGAATAACGAGCATGCACTGTGGCGGGTAACCATAATACCAAGATAGAGAGCACGGTGCCACGCAGTCCAAACAAATCTGTACTGCACGGACATGTACAGGTCGATGCATTAACAAAATTAAATATTAACGAAGTAACATGCATATATTCGGATAAAATTGTGTTAACGTTTACTTATTGGCATAAATAATACTGATTATGAAGACGGTTCAGAACAACATAAATTAACAAAAAAAAAAGTAGCGGTAAGCATCCTATATAAAACAAATTAAATCATTTCGAGAGTATTGCCTATACCAGTACTGAAGCAATGATACATTAAAATTCTGGGTTATAAATGATAACATAACAACATAAAAAATAAAATTATTTAAAAACACGCAATGAACTTCAATTGTAATAAATTCGATCAGAGTTTGATATCTTAATCGATATTCTAAATGGCATAATAAGGACAGACTGACATACAAGTATTACTACAAACCTATGTTATAGAAATAGGATCAAGAATACTACCCGAATTTGGAGAAGGCATCCTCTTATTAATATTCTAATAAGCTTAACTTATTATCCTGTAAATTAACCTTTACTAAATTGCTTGAGATTTATTATATTTATATTATAATGATACTAGGATTTTACACACAGGAAACAAAATACTACACAAACATTGTATGTAATATGATTACTACTCTGAAAGGGAATTATATGAAGTAAACAATGTTGTGTAACCTTCTCCGAAACTCGACCTTTATTTTAAAATATTTGTTCAAAGTTGAGGTATTAAATGAAACCGATTGGGGGCAGTGTCACAGGTAAAGAATTGGGAAAAAAAAACGCACTCGCTTGCATTTATTTTCGAAATTGGAATACGACTGACGTAATTATTGTGTAAAATGTGACAGACAATAAATCATCTCTTAAATTACTCATCAGTATCTTCTTTATTAAGTCAAAAAGAACAAAAAGAGTGTTAATCATAGAGCTTCATCAGCAGAAATTTCAAAACTCCATGAGGTTTGAAAAAAGCAATATGTCGACGACTTAATTCGTTCCTCTCACATGTAAAGGGGATATATAAAAACAACAGTGGCATACATTGTTAATGAATAAGGATTTGGATAAGATTTCTCAATGATAAACAATATAACATAGAGAAGAAGAAAAATGATAATATGTGGAACTTACCCGGCATTGCGGTTTTTCTTGGTCTTCCTTTGGAAACTCCTCAAAGTCGATGAATTCTTCCAGCCACATGCGGATCATCTTTCGTCGTATGTTTTGTTACGAACGAAAATATAAATACAAGCTTGGATTTTGTGCATTTCATTCACACAATAGTACAACTTAGTCGACAGGGGAGATAACAAAGTTCAAAACGTTGTAACTACACTTTGGTCTATTATAGAGAAAGGAAGTAAATCTCTTGGCCTATGTAAAGTAAACCGTAACCCCAATGAAGGTGAGATGTATAAACATTTACAATATTGACAAATGCAGCAATGGACATTGTATCTCGTTTTAAACCATTTATTTTCAGATTGTCAAAACGTATATTTACTCTTATTTTCCGCAAAATACTGACACGCAAAGTCGCAAATGCAAAGAGAGATGTACACTCGAGCTGCAAATTGCTCGTTTGGTACGCAACTTTTTACCCTGTTTGTTAAAATTTACTGCATGTTTTCCGAATACGGGTAACATACATTCTTTCTATTGGTAATATTTTTCAAGTTTATCATTTATCTATTTACACCAGTTACACCAGTTTTATTTTCTTAAATTCTTTTAAAACAATATTCATTAAACAGTTTTTGCATGGAGGAACATAATTGAAGACATATTATTTAATATGTGAGATGAACTTTCCCAATATTGGCTAACTTTAAGTTTTAGTCTTATTAACAGCCTTGTTTGAAGGTTGAACGTTCTGTTATATACAAAATAGCCGCTATCAAAGACGCAATTTGGTGATAATTTGAAAGTTTTTAGCTTTGAAAGGACCAACCAAAAATAGGGTTTTATTAAGTAGAAAAGTAAGGAAGATAACTAAAGACAGCATTATTGTAGTTGCAGAAGCGACAGTAGCAGAAGTAGGCCTATTTTGTAGCACAGAGGTGGTAGTAGCTGTACTTGAGTAGTATGAGTAGTAGTTTTAATACTACAAGTAGCCCTAAAAGAGGAATAAACTATTACTCGATAGTACAATAGCACATCTAATAAATTTGTAGGTGGTCCCAAATGCACAAACTGATAGTAGTCCCTATTAGTAAACGTGGTGGTAGTAGTACGAGATGGTTATAGGTCTAGTTATATTACCGGCAATAGAAATAAATAGTAGCCTGCTTTCTGTTGGTGCTATTTAGTAGTAGACCTAGTAGTGGGTGGTGGTCGTGGTAGGTGATGGTATCTGTAGTTACTGTTAGTTGTAGTGTATTATTATTACAGTATTACATTAGTCATCATTAAGTTACTGTACAATAATATAAGGACGGTGTCCCTATGGTCAAAAATCCCATTTTTGCAAGAAACACTACAGAAAACCTAAGGAGGTAATTAAACGTTAAAATAATTCATAAGCGCCAAGAAAGAAATATGCACTGATCAGTTAAGTGGTAATTAATTTTGTTCAGTATATTCGCTATTGCCGGTAGTGGTTGTGCTTAGGTAGACGCTGGAAGTGGACGAACATACTGTTATGCCTATACAGTATTTGTAGTAGTTAAGACATAGTAATAGAATAGAATACATAACATATAGAGAAGCATTACAGATCGTACTATGCTACGCGACTTTCTCATAGCAGCCATGCTTAACCTGTATAAATATCTTGTTTAAAGCATTATGGGCGATTCTGTTACATTATTTGTATATCTCATTTTTCATATTTACCTAAGTATTTTTGTCTTAAATCCTATGATGACCATTATCCTCCAGTTACAATGCAAATAACTTTTATACAACATACGTTCATTTAGAAGTTTTTAAAAAATAATTTAAGCCATACAACACTAGGAACGGAAATGTCAACGCACTTTACATTACATAACAGATGTCGATATACAGTAGTTATTACTATCATTGTCTTTGAAAAAAAAGACCAATTAATTTCGAGCAATAGTTTAAATGAATGTGATATACAAAGAGATGAATTGATAGCTCATCAGTCTGTTAATGTGTATATAGTCAACTAAGTCAGCTGGTTTGTGTTTGCCAATCTATATTATTTGGCTTTTGAAGTGTGGCATTCACCCTGCTCCGTGCTAGCTAGCTAGCGGCATGCAGCTACAGTGACTGAACACCACTCGGACTACAGTCACTTATTCAGGGGTGAATTAAACCTTGATCGATGCAACAACGCAGAGGCCTAACTCTTGGCTTAGCTACACATAGTATGGCATTGGTACACAGAGAACATTAAGGTTGACGATAGTACTTCATATTTGAAGACAGTTTCCGTGTTTAGCTTTCAGCTTCAACACATTCGAGCTCAAGTGGTTTACATAGATTCAAATTGCCTTCGGCATTAATAATTTCTTGAGTTTTTGATTTTACAGGACAACACATTACACACGTTAGATAAAGCTTTTAAAAGTTCATAATGAGAGGAGAGAAATGCTTAATTTTAAGCTCGAGAATATTGCAAATTCAAGCTCGTCTAGGTTATGTCTACTCGGGCTAGGATCCTAGGTCTACTAAATGATTGTTAGGCATAGGAGCCAATATGGAAGTGTTAAGGCTTGATGTCATAACATCATGGCCGCTTACTGCTATTGCCGACGGGGCTGATGGCGGATGAGGCATTAGTGTCGTCATACCCTGAACAAGATGCGAGGAGTGCTGTGGTGAACTTAAATCCGAGGCCTCGCCGTTCTCTAACATACCCGACTCGTCTTCGGAACTTGTGCTTGCTCGACCCAGTGCCTTGTTTTCCTGCTCTACGTTTTCCCTACAAAAGCCAAACAAAACACGAATCATGTTTATGTAGCCTAACTAGAAAACTCACAACGAATATTCCTTAAGCCAACATTATAAACAACATAAATCCTAAGACAACATCATATAAACAACATGCTTCGTATATTAAAATTAAATTTACTCGTCTCTCATGTTAAATTCATAAGGAGGATGTAATATTCTGGCTTACTGAAAATTAGCTTCAATATAAGGTTTATCAATGATAATGTATTGATGTTAGACACTCAACAGTGTACCTCCCTAAGGACTGTGATTCGCTGGAAAACAATAATATTCACTCATGGAAAACCACTTTACCATATGCAATTTTTAAAACAAAAGCCAGTGATTAGGTGATGCAGCTATGATTATTAGTGTCTGAATTGTTGCACGGTTGCTTCATTTAGCTTTCATCGAAGCAATATCCTAAAATAGGTTACATCGCCGTCTGATTCTCTACGTATTTATTGTTTATTAGTTTGTTGATTGACTCCTGCTAATTACATAGTAATCCACCGTTTTTATTACGTAAAAACGATGATATGAAAATAAAGTTATAGATAATTATAAGACATATTAAATTGAAAAGCACACGCGTCAGCGTTCCGTAAATCTAATTCGACGCTACTTGTAAAAAAATTGCGATAATAAAAGAGAACGATATTCTAAAAGAGCGTTTAATTGTTAACTGTATGACTTTTCAGAAGATTGCAAAGTTGCAATTGTTGTGGTTTTGTAATGAAATTATAGTGAGTGTGTCGGGCTTAATCCGAGGAACAAAAGTGAATATGGACTATGTCAAGGACCGCTTACGGAGCGTGCACTAGCGGCGATAGAGCCGTACCTCGCAACGCCAAAACAATAGGTACTATACGCTAGCTCGCTCGAGCAGCACCGTAGCAAAAAGGGGCACTTGCTCTTAACCTATTTTGATTTTGTACTGGTGTAACACAGTTTTTAGCACCTTCAATATACTTTTGAAAATAAATAGTATAAATGTTAGCCTATTTCCTACCTTTCTTTAGCTTCAGCTGCTCTGTCCCGTTGACGACGATTTTTGAACCAGTTGCTTACTTGAGTTGTGGTCAAGCCGGTGGCTTCAGATAGCTCCCGTTTTTCACGCGGAGATGGGTATGGATTGTGTGAATACCATTCTCGTAACATACTCCTTGACTTCTCCTTGAAACAATAACTTGTTTCTTCCCCGTCCCATATCGTCCTAGGCAGTGGAAACTTGCGCCGTACACGGTATTTTCCTACTGCGCCAAGCGGCCGGCCACGGAGCTTTTCCGCCTCAACATAGTGTGCCTTCAACCACAACGCTTGTAATTTAGGGTGGTTGTGCGAACCAAAGTTATTACTTTCAAGGATTTTGTAAAGTTCCCTAAAATTACTTCGATGAAATGCGACTATAGCTTTAGCTTTCAGTACACTTTCATTTTTATGTAGATGTTCGCAGGCCGGTAATGACCACAAAAACCGAGCGAGTCGCTCAATATTACCGCCTTGCTGCAGTACCTCGCACACACAGGCCACCTGATCCTGAGTGAAACCAAAAGACGGAAGCATACTGTTGGAACGTCTTTGCTAGAATAGACAGACGCTAACAGATATCTCCCTCCAAAATTCAAAAGTATATGTACTAGACCGGCGTATAGTTCCCGCAGGAGGAATGATGAAACACTCGTAAGAATACTTATTTTAGTGTAAAGAAGTGGCTGCGAATGATATGTGGCGAGAATCTGCTTACAGTCTATCAAGTCACGGGAAACAACACTTTAGCTGAGCCTCAACCTGCAGTTTCTATATCATTGCTTGTGATTGGCTCATACTGCGCATCAGTTTTGGTACCATTATGAACACAGAATAGGAATTAATCACCGTGGTAACCACGTCAATCAAGGTAACCTGATACCACTTGAGGTGTGGACGTTCTGCTGCGAACGTTTCCAAGCCCTTTGAATTCTAAAATTATTAATCGTTCTAGACTTCTAATAACTAGAATACAGAAGGGATAACGATGAAATTGTGTTTAGATTTTTGTTAATATATAAACTACAAAGACATATGTATATATACAGGCCTATGAGAATTATGTACAATACAGTTAATAGACCTGTAACAATGCCATCGTTTAGTGTGTTCTATATCCAGCGGTTGAACTGACAAGGTAAAGAGACCATTATTCACCACTGAATCATTCAGTAAATATTTTGAGCAAACATTACGTCTGAATAGGTCATATACTCCGTTCAATTGATGCGATCGCTATTATTATCATTCTTGAACTTTTAATAAGGAACTCTGTATGATGCAGATGGCGTACACATCGGGCATAACGCTAGGATCGCTTATTTACCTCCATGCCTGGGGTTATTCTCTTAACAATTGCTTCCCTTTTCAGAAAATTTAACGTAATAGACTTTATAGATTGAGTCTATGATATGAAAGTATAAAGGTATATTAGTACCATGATCAAAGTAATCTATCCGTCTCAACATGACAAGCACCATATACCATGTACAAAAAATTAAAATTCTTGTAACATTTATTTTCCTAAAATATCAAAATTATATTTAAAACAAAATAGCGCGCAAAATACAACATATTTTACAAATCCTATTATAAATTCGTTCCGTAATCGATGTGTAATCCCATCGGCAACAATACTTTCAAAGTATGGTCGCGAGCGAGCCGATACAGTATCGCACATTGTGTACGCTTCTTGGGTTACTCTCCTGGATAACAACCAAAGTTTTCGATATGTACCCAGTTACATGGACCGGCAAACAAGACACACCAGACCCTCGTATCATCTTCACTCTTCCATGTTTAAATGTTTACTTTTGTTGGATCATCGCCTGTCAAATGAAGATCGTAAATGAAGATGACTCCTCGCATGCTCCAATTCTCCGTAATAAGTATTCTACTATTATATCATAAATGTGCAACATTATAACTCGGTTTTTTACAAGCCATGTAATATTTCATTACAAAACAATCACCGTTTTGATATCATTTTGGTCTCAAATAATTAAAACTGAGCACTAATGATAAGCTAAGTGTCTTAAGCAAAGGTTGTTACTCTTCTCCGTGTCGTATCTTGTATTTTATAATCAGTAATCTACAATTTTGTAAGAGTTGATTGCTAAAATTACCGATTTACGACACGATATGATGCTAGAACCTCGTGTTCTCGCTTTGTCCTTTAAGTGACGGGTTCTATAACTACAATGCTTTCAACTTTTTTACAGATCGACTCGAATTTCAAACAGAGGGAAGTTATAGAAGTTTGATGTACCGTAATCTTTGAACCCGGGCGATTATGTTTGATATCCATTAATACCATCCGTTTGAGAATGTAAACTTTGGCAGACTAAAAACCTGCATTTACGGCACTCACACACCAATAAAATCATTTCTACATTAATATTAACCGATAAAAAAGAGATGTTTTATGACGATTGTAAGTCCTTAAACTTTAGAATAAGAATAAAAATAAGAATAAGAACTAATTCAGTGGCGGATCCAGGAAATGAAAAAAAAAATAAGGAGGGGGGAGGGAGAAATTCCCAGATGGGGGGTCCAGACTACCTTAGACCCACTATGGTTGGTTCTGAGGTACTGAAAGAAATGTTATGTCTATGGCGCGTCTAGATGACAAAATATGGCACTCTTAAACTTGCATGCAATCTTCCATTCCTCTTTCCCCCCGTTGAATCCACCTCCTGCAGACCAAAATAACTCTACGGAAGCACTAAAATCATAAAATAATCTGTGAGATACACTAGATCGCGTAAACACACTCTTCTGGCTAAAGCTAGGGACCCCAAGATAGGCTTATCATGGGCTTACTAATCGGGGTTGGGGAGGGGGATGTTTTCACTGGAAAATATTTTCACGTATTAAATTTTTTATTGAAAAAATGCATACAGTAAGCATTTCAATATTGACTTTTATTGTAGTTAGCTTAAAACAGTATGTTTATAATATGCTTATAAGAATGTTTAAGGTATTTTACAATAAAAGCACACATAAAAGCAGTTTTTAAAGATGTATAGGCCTATTATCATCCAGATATGATTAGCATCGGTATCCGTATACCGGTAATAATCGTTTGCGGAACCCATATGCCCTATCCCATTTCCTTATTCAATACTGTTAAGCCTATATGTACTGTATGTTTCTTCCTTGTTTAACTTTCGAGGTTATTGACTCAATAACTGGAGCTATAAGAATATGGATTCATTATTATTGTTACTATGCCGTAGCCACTTTCACAAAGGAGCACGATGTGTTTTTACTATTTTAGAATACATAGTAGCCCTTAATATATTAATAGGCCTTCGTCCCCCGGTGCTTACTTACTATCATAGTGCTATAGTAGGGCTTATATTAGATTTATTATTTCCATATCAATAGTAAAACCCATATTCTGTTTATTGAATCGCAGTATGTGCCATGAGGTCTGTGTTGAAGACTTGTATATAGCCAAACGGTGATATAGACTAAAGAAGGAACGTTATGGATATAGACACACAGATAAGAAACGATGACTGAATCGAGCAATTTCAACAATGAAGTGAAGCACATAGTAAATTAAATGGACGGGTAACAGAGATGAAATTATGACGACGTCGTCTTCCCAGAACCCGCGTACACTCATTAATGAATTACGAAGCACAAGAGGTGTCGAAGAGCTTTGAAAAATATCAACCAACAAAATAAATCGATTTTTTTTTCGTTACGTATAAAAAACATAAATCGCCTACTGTGACGGAATTTAGAACAATTTACGGTACAGTCATACCGGTAAATAATTGAAACTACTAGGTTATCGTTTAATCAGTTCTTTGCTTAGAAGTATCGTTGTGTTTTAAAAATAAAGTGATATGGTATTTGAACTGAGTAAGTCCGTGTCGCTGTGGTCTATCGTATAAGGTTACATGCTAATTCGACTCAACGCAGAGGTCAGGATTTGTACGTCATAGCAGGGTGACCAGGCACCTGCAAAAACAAAACAAAATATTGAAGAATCACTTGTACTCATCGTTGGATACCGCAGCTTTCGCTGATATTATCAGTCGAGTTGGAAAAGGGTTATAGAAACAGTTTTAATCACCTTCTCTATCTATTAACCTGCTTAAGTAAAGTCGGTTACTAGCAGGCAGGCTAGGCGGAGGTCTTCTTCGACCAACTTAGGCAAAGGTGGAAGATGATCCTGTTTGATTGCATTTCTCAGAATATAATCAGAGATGTTAGGCTATAAAGGTCTAGACCTATGTCTTATGATATTTGTGTTATGTATATCATATTCGTGCGCTTATATTATGTTAATTTGATTATATATATTTTTAGATAAAAATTATTATTCGCAGTTGCAGATATAGTTGATGATGTAATGTAATATAACGTAGTATTAATATAATTATAATATGATATAATGTAATATAATGTAGTATAATATACAATATATTATATATATTTATTGAACATCTGATTACATTTGATTTGAAAATAGAATAAACGATATGATATAGTGTAACGATGTGATATGATACGATAATGTGATTTGATATATTATTGTATGATAGGATTTAACAAAATACAATATATAATAATAAATCGAGAGAGAGTATAAAACATTTGATGAATGTTGTAGTTTTAGAAAATTAACAAAATGTGATATACGTGATATATAATAATATACCGTAGTAAAATATACAGTAAAATAATGATACGATATGATATGATCTTATGACATGATATGTATGATTTGACATGATATGTTACAATGATATATGATATGATATTATTTTTATATATGTTACGATATGATATGATATGATGTGATATATGATATAAGTCATAGTACAGTATATGTATATGATTATAATATGGTGATATGTTACGTATGATTGATATAATACGATATGATATGTGATGATAATAATAATAAGATACCGGTATATACCGTACTATGATGTGATATTATAGTATATGATGTGATATATGATATATGATAAGTTATGATATGATATGTTATGGTATGATGTGTGATATGATAATAATGATATGATATACAGTATGCCATGATACAATTCGTTGTTTACAATCGCATTTAAGAAAAATGTTGACAGGAGGGGAAAAGAGTGAACCGATGAATTCAATATGCAATGAACTATATACTTAAAAATGTCTTCCACCTTTTGCACATTCTATACCTCACATTAAAGTCGCGCATGAATCAAACAAAATACACAGCATTCAATAAATCATGTTAACGATCATTATTATTTTTGTTTCGTTTTTTTTTTTCTTTTCTTTTTTTTTTGCATTAGCATTTTCTCCTTTATAAAACTGAGTTTAGCGATCCAGGGTGTAGTGAGTAATATGGCTATCAAATTGCGATATTTCTCTGCTATCTACGCATTGTCGTGGGTCGTAAACACACGTTTCCCAAATGATTTGCTTCGATACGTAGTGCGTGCATGTAGAGAAATACGATCCGTGGCAAAATTTATTCTATCAACATCATAATCATCATAATTCGCTAGCAACGGGTTTATGGCACGTCAATGGACAAAAACCTTAAGGAGTGAGAAAAAAAGGATTTGAATGAAACCCGATCGTGTCGTTAAAAAGGAGTGCGTTACATGGACCCACGTTGATGGGATGCGATCATTAATGGTTTTTTGCACTTCAGCAAAGGATTTGTTGTATAAGCATTATTTTTTTTTATGGAAAGCGTATAAAGAGGCTGTGTATTATGCAGTAAACAACAAACATTATTATTATTCGTATATTATTATTATTATATATTATTATTATTAATATTATTATTATTAACATTATTATTATATTATTATTATTAATAATATTAGGCTTATAATAATATTAATAAATATTATCATTATTAATATTATTATTATTGTTATTGTTATTTATATAAAAATATTAGTATAAAGATAATAGGCTAATAGTAGGCCTATAATAAATAATGATATTCAATAATATGGGATATCAATTTATAAACTTGATTGAATTATTGATTTGTTGATTAAAGCTATTTATATCGCTATATTGAATGCTATATCGTAGATAACAATCATCTATTTATGGTAACATGATTTTATCTATGAACACGACATCAGCGCACTTTCGTTATTACGAAAGATAATTGGCCTACACATATATTATTCATCTAAGAGATAATATGTATTTTAGTTATATGAATAATAATTATAGTGAATAGATTCTAACAATTAGCTTTTAAATACAGATAGGATATCGGCATCGTTTAATTTTATATCATTATTTAAAATGGTGATTCCGTGTTTTTATTATAGTAGAAACAATTTCTTTATCTATTAATTAAATACATAATAAATGAGACCACCTGTTTTGCAAGATTCAAGTTCTGGCAAAATCTAACTAAATTGTTATCGAATTTGATTAAATTTGTTATTGTTGTCAAAAAATATATCTTTTAAATGATTGTTATTTTTCTCGTAATATTAAATTTGCTTTAGAAATTTATTGAACTGAATCATTTTACTAGCTATTTTGTCTAGGCCTACAAAAACCTAATAATTATTATAGAATAACGTTAAAACACTTTAGGCCTGCACAGTATAGATTTGCCGTTTGCTATCGAAATATTTAAAAGGTTCGAACAGAAGTAACGCTATGCACTGCTGGGTATAGCTCGCCATCTTGAAATATTGTTTAATAAATAAATGACGATAAGGGAAATTTGCGATTCAAGACAATAAAAAACCGAGACGGTTCATAAACTCTTACTCTATACACAGTGAACTAGAAACAAAGTAATATGTAAAGACTGCGAGCCTGGGGGGAGTTCAGTGCATGGCAGAATATCGGGTTACGCCAGGAAAACGTTAATTCTACAGTATACCGAGGAGCCGGCATCTTGCCTAATTATTGTTAAGTAAGATATGAGATTCTCAATATTGGTGTGTTTGTAATCCGACACTGCTGAATCCGTATATATAGAAGGTGGAACATATGCCATTTTTTCGCTGGAAATTATTTTCTTCAAGTGTTTCTAACGATAACAGGACGAAATCGTATATGACTATATCGATTTCATTGCATGTGTGTTTATTGAATAATTTATTGCATAATTGTATTGTATATGTTCTTAGTGGGATGTTAAAATAAATAATATCAACCTTTGGTAATAAATAAAAATAAATCGTGTATTTACCTAATCCGTTTAATTAATAGTGGATTGTCAGTTCATGGCGTTTGATTTAGATTTAATAGTCAAATAGAGAGATACAGAAGAGAGAATGATCACTTTTTTTTTCATCTGTAACAGATGTTAGCAAAAATCCAATCATGTCTTCCACACATCTTAATAACATCTTTGCTTGGGTCAATTAAATATTCATTGCTAGGCCTCTATATCAATGCGTTAAAACAAAGACATGCTTATGGACGTAAATTACATTCTGTCCGCTTCGAAACCCTCGTCGAATGCGCACCGTGGTCCCCATTACCACCAACCTGAGAGCCTAGCCAGGAATTAGTGCCCTAAAGCTCTATCAGCAAGGCGGCCGTGGCAAGCAAAATGCCAAGCAAGCAGATCCGGTTACAGATAATGGCTGAGTTGTGTTTTCGAAACCTCTAATTTTAATTCGAGACGACTCTTTTGTGACCTCCAAAGGAGGGTATATCAAGCAATTGCTCATTTGCGCTCGTCAAGGTTGGCGAACGGTGTTTATTGCACGTGATTTGCGTCCAATTACTGAAGAAGCAAAACTTGTATAGAAGCTGCAAGTTGGTTGAAAATAGAACAGTGTTTATTTTTTGACCGGACTAATGCCCGCGTGTCTATCAGTAAACTTTAATGAGATTGAATTGAAAGACGACGGGGTGGGGGCCTAGCCCTTGCCAATCATGTATCGCCCGGTATAGTTGCTCACATAATCGAAGCTTATTTCTTGACAAGCAATTAGAATTCACTTGGCTCGCGCGCGCGCACAACAAATCAGTAGCGACAGGGGGATTAGGAACCTCCCCATATCAGATAGGCTAAGCCATTAAACCCCGAGTCGGTCAGACCTCCAGTCTGTCAGACCCCCTGCCAGACAGCAGCGACTGCAACGAAGTACCTGTACACTGAGCATATCTTACCTCACTAAGCGTAAGAAAAACACCCGGGAGAAATTCCACGGGACTTGGCCTAACTGCCTGGACCAATATAGGGTGAAGAAGAGATGAATGTAAAGCGGGATGAAAGAAAGCCCATTTATTTGTTGAACAAATGTTTAAAATAATTTAAAGTTTAAATACATAAAAGGCCATAGCTAAATAGGCATACTCGGTTCCCACGTGGGGTGTGGACGCCTGTACTGTAGAAGTCTGGGCCTCTAAGGGGAAAATATATAAAAGAGTGGCTTTCCACCACACACTATTTACTCCCTGTTCCTACTGGGACCCCACGTGTCCCCTAAGATAGAGGCCACCTCTAATACTATAATGGTTGAAATGATTCAAGACAAAACTGTTGCTTTCAGTTTTCTGTATAGTACTACACGTCTTCACGTTTATGGACAAAAAGTTTTTGCGAGCCTCGGATGTTGAATTAGTGTTTTCATCATTGCACAGTCAAGGATGTATCTAGATTTCTGGCCCTCACGGCCATGTAAGGAATAATGCTGTTCCAAAACATAAAGCATCAACAAGGTTTCAATCTCTGCTTATATGTGTTTTCCGTGTTCTTCACATAATAATAATGCAGATCTCCAATAAGACAACTTTTGGGACCGGAGTTTTTGTGGTCTTTAGCACGTTTGGTGTTTAATTAGAAAAAATACAGTATTATCAAAACGGCACATAAGGTACCGTAGGCGTTCATCTTAGCTGCAGAAAGTGGGTCTTTAATTAGAGGTGGTCTTTCATTGGAGGGGTCTTTAATTAGAGGGAGACCTGTATTTGTAATTATACTATATTATTCATTTATTTCTATTATGATTATAAATATTAATATAATTATCATTCATTGTAATTATTATTATTATTTATAGTGTCCTTATCTTATGATATAATTAAAATTATATCAGACCTATTTTTATCGTTATTATTATTATTATTATTATTATTTTCATTTTTATTATTTGTTGTTATTGTGTTAGCATTTTAATTTAATGTTATTGCTAATGTTATCATTGCTAAGTATATTTAATATTATTATTATTATTATTATTATTATTATTATTATAATTATAATTATTATTACAATACACGGCAGCTTAAAATTATTTATAGTAAGCACTTCTGACCTCTTTCAACCCATTTGGAACGAGAAAAATATAAAACCGTGTCAGTTCGCAGCGCGCACAGTCAACTCTCTATCACCCTAAATCTATTTTTTAAAGATTGGCGGAAGAAGCACATGGAACCTTGGGGATGCCCAGTGCTCAGTAAAAAGCGAAGCTGCATTATATCTACCCAATACTGCTACCCGTGATTAACGTCTCGAATTACACAAAAAGAAAAAGAAGTCATTTTTAATGGAGTAATAGTAGGTCGAACGACATACTTTCATCATTTCTGAAAACAAGCTCATCTTTCGAATCATAAACAAATTTTACTTTATGTTCATGGTGCTCGAAACGTGTACATATAGCTAATATTGAGCAATGTAAAATCTGTGCTTGTTGTAACTTCGTCGTATTTAGGAAGCTACAACTTGGTAATTGGCTTTACCTTTCTAACCTACTTCAAAAAAGGCAAAAGATGAAGCACAAGATACCTAGTTATCGGATTTGAAAGCATCGTTGCTCTCGTAATCTAACAATTGCTGATGAACAAAAGAACGAAGGAAATCTGACACTGGAAAAAACATATACATAATATTCGTAAGAGTAGGCCTATATATAAAAATATTTATTCATTCGTAAGGTATTTTTTCTTCATTTGTGGTCACATACTTGTATTCCAGAAAGCTTAATTACCCTGTTTACCTCTGAAAAAGAAATACAATATGGACCTGTCCATTCTACCGATATCCTGCCCCATGTATCCTCGAATACAATTACAATTTAATTAGGCCTCCGGCCAACTGGACACAGGTCAGTTGTAAGTAGCGTCCAATCACACATAAGCTGTCCATAGCCTGTCTCTTATACACATCTTATATATGAAACTATACACTTAAATAAGAAACTCCTATGTATACCATACTATCAAGGCGACGCTTACTTGATACACGAAGATAAATAAAGTGTCTCTCTTGATTCCTGTCATTCAAGTTACCGCTCATCAATACTCATTTGCCGGCATATTGAATGACATAATATAGAATACACATATGATATATGCCGCCTTATCTGGGTATATTGGTATGGTGTGTATTTTATGTTCGATCCGACGGCTGTAAACGCAAGTTTACCGACATTTTTTTTCTTTGATTCAAACCCACTTAATTTCCTGTCGAAGATGAAAGTGCTTTAGGTTTTTTGAAGGTATAAACAGTGATCGGAAATGACATGTAGACCTACTGCATATGCAGTATCCGTCTAGTTTTATTTGTGTCCGCTTGGTTGCATAAAACCATACCTGTAAATAAGTGTAAATCTGTAAAATGTGTTAAACGTTTACAACGAATTGGACTGGCATTGATTGTGTAATGTTAATGGTAATTTAATCGCGGTAATGGTTATAGTGGTAATTGTAATGAAAGCGGTAAACTGTAACGGAAATGTAACGGTAATTATAACACATCATAAACCACGATAGTGAAAGCTTGTGGAATAAACAGTATTCCATCAGTATTTTAAAGTTCTGATCTTGTATTTGTTAATCGTTGTATTGTAATGTTGTAGGTATATGTGGTAATGGTAACGGCGGTATAAGTGTAGGCATAATGATGATAATAACGGTATTGGTTGTTCCAGTGGTATGATAATGGTAATTGTCTAGGGTAGGTATAGTGACTTCAATAATAATCAAGAAGTATTGTTTATGATGTGATAATGATAACGGTAACCGTAGGCCTAATGATAATGGTTATTTGAATGGTACAGTAATGGAAAACGGTAATGGTTATTACAACGGTAACGATATGATAATGGAACCGTAATTACTAATATTAATTCAATGGTTATTGTAGGGTAGTATTTCTATAACACCTTCCATAACAAACAAGAAGTAATGTACCCCCGGTACTGTAAGACACTTTTTATAAGAACACTGAGGCTGAAATTGCATACAAAATGAGAACCAATTGAAGCTAAGATAATATCAAATAAGGTGTAATGGGAAAAAACAAAAACAAACAAAAAACCCCAAGAAACAAATTAGTCACATACAGTAAAGTATTAATGTTTTAAAATTTAATATCAACAAATCTACTCCATTAATTTCATCAGATGCCATGAAATCTTAAGTTATCAGGGAACGACAAAAGTACTCCGCTAAGCATGTACTGAAATTTATAATTTCCTCTCAAACCAGCCGTTCTCATACAGTCCCGTAACTTTCTGCCAAAAAGAGAGGGTCACTGTTCACGTATGTTGCGGTGTAAACCGTATTGGTAGGCTTAGTGGCTTCCTAGGCTACAACATAGCTTAAAATATACAAACATATTGACACGTAATGTAAATCAGATATAAATGGGCCTAAAGATTCCTAATAAATCTCGAACTATCCGATTTGCCAGACGGATATAAATAAATGTATGTTACCATTTGTTTTGCCAGACGAATATAAATTAATGTACAGGTGTAGGCCTACAGGTATATGTTTCCCCGTGTTTTTTAAAAAAACGTTGACAATACGGATATCAGACTTATTACAAATAAATATATTATATAACGTATTCTCTGGCGGTCACGGTAGCGTTCTTCATGGTGGAGCTGTTTTCTGCAACTCGAAATTTTTGTCTTGTCTATCATGCAAATAATAATTAGCATTTTATCAATCATTATCTTAATCAATAGGCCTATAATACATATAATTCAAAAAGTAACAATTTTGGGATATTTTACTTTCAGGATTATTCGATGTTTACATAGACTGATCAGTGTCGTAAAATGGGTAAGTTAACCAGTTATGTTTGTTCAAATGATTCCTTTCCTACGATTTACCAGATCCATTAACGCAAAGTACACTGCGTCGACAAGTCTTAAAATTTAAATCACTTCTCAATATCAAGATTTTTTTGGTCAGTCATTAGTCATTAAAAATAGTCCCTATGATGTGTAGTTGTGCATTTTTATATACTGGTATATACACATCACGATTGACGTTTCTTGACAGTTACACATAAAGCACTCACCAGCACTGGTCAGATGTCCGGTGTTTCACCACCTGTCCATTCTACCGATACCCTGCCCCATGTATCCTCGAATACAATTACAATTTAATTAGGCCTCCGGCCAACTGGACACAGGTCAGTTGTAAGTAGCGTCCAATCACACATAAGCTGTCCATAGCGAGACATATCACATATTATAATTATCTCTTTTTCCATTTATTTTACAATACTTACTTGTAGGCCTATATCGTATATAGGCTATGGAACAGAGTAATACCGTAACTGTTACCGATATCTTATTTTCAATACGAAAAACTCATAAACTGACTGTAAGTGTCTATAAAACGAATTATAGAAACGGTACTATTTATTTATTTTGTTACCATAGTTGATTAAATAAAAGATAGGCCTATTTTATAGACAACAAACTCAGAAAAGAAAAAAAAAACATTCACTCGGAGTGGTTTTCAAAATGGCCACATTTAAAGTCATAAGTTTCTGGGTATGTATACGCTATAAAATAATGTCATTATTGGCTTGATAACAAAACGCTAAGCCTTTTCAAGTACTGTATTATAGTAGCCTATGTGAGTTAGATAAGGCCAAGGAACTGCATAGGCTACAAATTCACACATTCCCACTCAACATGATCCTATATTTGTACTTTTCAACATCATGAACAAAGTAAATTGTTCCAAAAACTAAATATTTTTAATTTCATTCAGAAAACAAAAACTTACCATGTGTGACAGCTTTAAACCAAACACGGCATTAAATGTTATGGCAATGGACAGTTATACCGGTATCTCCCCTTTCCTGTAATAGGATACATTTGAGTGACAAAGGAACGTTGGTAGACCTACTAGAAATAAACTGTCAATAGGCTATACCGTATACAATATAAACTCTCTTGGGTGGCCACCCTTGGGGCGGGAGATAATGATGGTCCCTTAATGAAATTGTTCTCAGAGTTTGGGCACAATGTTAAATGATAGGGCTTTCTCCGCTGGGTCGAGGGAATGATGGTTCTGGAGGGAGGTGGTCCCGAAATTCCTGTGTTTAGATTTCTCTCTTAACTGTAGGCTTATGTCAATCTTCAGAACGTGATAGGCGGCGCATTAAAACACAATCACCATTAAGCCTATTATATTAATTTATATTACTAATTATTATAGATTTAATTCGTAGGTAACTTTCGCAACCTAAAACCAACCTCCCAGCTAAAACAGTTACGGTACGTCATACTGGTAATTGTTTAGCCAATCCCCTTATCTCCCCCCCCCCTTTATCGAGCGCACGAGACCTGAGGGGTGGGGAGTGGGTGGGTGTGTGGATGTTCTGTTACTCATGTGTGACTATACATAGGCATAATGAATCAGTCTCTCGTGAACTCCATTAATGTTTTAACTAATGTTATTATTGTTATTGCTATTGCCGTTGTTATTGCTATGGATATCGCTATAATATAATATAATTGCTATCGTTATTGTTAAATTTATGGACAGTTGTCATTGTCAGTGGCGGATTCAAAGCCCCCTCCTAAATTTGTCAAAATTATTTAATAAAAGAAGACTAGCCTTCTCAAATTTAAGTATGAGAGTGCCATTTCCGGCCATCTAGAGGTGCCATAAGCATTGTACCTCAACCCCAACAATGGTGGGGCTGAGGTGGTGTAGACCTTCCATGTGTGAAAGGACCTTCCATATGTGAAAGTCCCTCCCTGTGCCGCCTTTATTTCGGATTTCTGGATCCGCCACTGATCGTAGTACTACTACCAGTAGTTAAATACAGTAGTAGTCGTTATTAGTAATACTATGGTATTGATATAGATTATATCAGTACCATAGTAATCCCTTCGTAACCGTATGTAATAATATAGAATGTCCGAAACGGATATTGATATGATAACGCGATAAGCCAAACAGCAATTCTCTGCATCTTCGATGTCAGGATATCTGCGTGTCTGTAGCCATCTAGTGTCCGTCTATTATTACCTATATAAACATAATATGATATCAATAAAGAGTGTTTGGATAACATCTAAAATATTGTATGTTCAATACTGTGCATAATAGAATCGTCTTTGTTACAAAAAAATATATAGACCTTCATCCAAACAATATCTAACACCGCTATTAACCAGTACACTCTATGCAGTACTGTACCTGTCTCTTATACACATCTAGATGTGTATAAGAGACAGATATATATCAGGACAGGTCAATTGAATTTGTTTCGTGTAGTTTATTGTCATTTGTAATTATTATAAGGTTTGCTTCATGCACGTACGCGGGAAAGAAATTAGAAAAAGTACAGATACGGTAAACAATAATGTATAAACGAGGCTTACAATTGCAAAGAATGGGAGTCTGTTTAGCATAGGCTTTAGACTACAGTACTAAACATTATTCGTGTTCCGTGTTTGTATATTACGCTACTTACAATTCAATGGTCCACCATAATAAAGCTGACCGCGACAGGCGCACGCATACGCACACACACACCCACATTTTTAAGTGCTAATTTGCAGTACGGTCAGCAAAGGCCATTTTATTTAGGATCGGGTTTGCCAATCATTATCCAAGAAGCAATGTCAAGATCGAGCATCTATTGTTCATGATATATTTGATTGACAACCGGGATGGATGGAGTACAAGCCATTACATAGCCAGCCTATGTTAGACAAATCCTAATTGCTCCGGCCATAGGCCTATATTCTGTGCTCATAAGCTGCGGCAGCACTGGCGAACGTCAGCAATAATCTTGACATAGTAATATTACAGTACAGTATTAGCAAACGCCGAATACGCATTGTCACGGTAACAAAAATGTCTTTGTTCGCCTAAATGATAAAGAAAGTGAAGTTTAACGAGTGGTAATTAAAATGACTTCAATTACAACTGAAATTTGATCAAGTCTCTCTAGAAACCTCGAGAGTACGCTCGCAATAATATATTTTCTTGCGAAATAAAGTTGGTAATAAATGTTTCTGTCAACGCTTGATACATTTCAGGACATCATGTTTATTGAGTGCCGTATTATTTTTTACATTTTTTAAATTTATTTGGTAGATAACCTCACATCAATCACAAAAACAATCATGAAATAATTGAATATAGGGAGAAAGGAATATAATAGCATAGGCCTACATAACGAACATGAGCAAACATGTCAAATTAGATTTTTTTTAAACCTTATAAAGTAATAATTGCTTCTAATTAGTATCTATAAAATAAACATTATTTTTCTGTAGGCCTATAATATTTTAAAATTAAATTAAAATTAATTAATTAGTTAAAACTCCGATCATTGCTATTACTCGCCAAATGATTACGAAATGGGGAATTGAATGACAGTTAGTAGGCATAGCCAGGGCATTCTGACTTCACTCACTCAGTCATAATGTTTGCTATTTATGAGGTCCACTGTTCATAAGGCCCGCTAGTCCATGGACCATTTATAAGGTTCGCTAGTCATAATTTTTAAAAAGTCCAAGATTATAGGCGATTCCATACCCAGCTGGACTTTTGCACACAACTGCACCCCCAAATGACAGTCATGGATACGGCACTAGCTGTATTATTAGCATTGGTATAATAAACATAATTGACAGTACCGTATTACGATGGTTTACAGTGGCCGAACTATGGGGTCGGGATCCTGGGGCTTTCTGAGACTGGGACCCTTTTTGGGTGGGTCCGGTCGCCAATTCCATTGTGGGAAATTAGATGTGCTCTTTTTTAATCTTGTTTGCCATTGTATTCTAAATGACGAAATGGCGGATCAAAAACATTTAGGGGGTCCCAGAGAGACTTTCATAGATTGAGGGTCTACCTCAACCCCACCATGGTTGGGGCGGAGATAAGAACATAATTATTGCACCTCAAGATGGCCGGAAATGGCAATTTTCTTTTTATCTCCTTTTTTTAGTTGTTAAATTTTGACAAATTTAGGGGGGGTCCCTCTTTAATCTGTCACAGGATATAATATAATCGATATATGTCCTACAGTCGATGTCACAGACAAAAAATGTTGTTATTTATCAACAAAGCCCATTAGGGTCAAGTGGCTAGATCTCGGGCACCTGGGTAGGCGGACCGCCGCACGAGAGCGCATAGGAGTTCCGCCACTGGTTACTTAAATTAGTCATAGAAAAATTAGCATTAAGAGAATTAATTCAAAACGACAAATCAATGCTTCTTTTTATATAATGAAATTTTGACAACACGATATTTATTAGATTAATCAAGTACAATATGACACTAAAGCAGTAACGAAACAAATCAAAAACAGTTGAAAACATTTACGAGTAACATGAAGTAATTAAAAACCGCTTTATTCCTACGTCCTTAAGAAAAATATTATGACACCTGTTTATTATCTATAGTATTTCTCTTCAAAGTACATTCATTATGTCCTTACTTAATGGGCCTAGCAACAATCTAAGACTATGCTATTTGATTTAACGGCAAGGGAATATAGATGGCCAATTACATGTATATTAAAATACGAATACTCTAATTAGTGCTTCGAACCCGTGCTGATATAAAATTGATAAACATTTCTCAAATCCAGCTGTTTTTCTCCAGTTTCAAAGAGTCACACGCCAGTGAACATCTCCGTCGCTTACTGCCAAACGTTAAAAGTAGGTCTCTCCGTGTACCTCCAAAATATTGTTCCAACAATCGCTTTTATGATTACTGTTTAAAAAAGAAATATATTATATACGGCAACACACTTGACCCCAAAAAGTTGGAGAAAAGTACACCGGCTAATTGTCTGCTAAGAAGAATGTAAATGCGATGGACTTTTCTCGAATCGTTGTAGTGAAACCACAAAAGCTAATAAAAAAATAGTTGCGATTTTGTAAGATTTCGAATATCGATAGGATTGAGTTTTATGCCAATCAAGTTGTGGTTGGTAAAAAGAATGTCGATTCAAAGAATTCCTACCAGATTAAACAGAGTATTCACTTACTGAATCACCAAATTTATATGTTTTGTCTGAATAGACAAGAAATTTGGTAACCTACTATATGTTTTCTTAAAGATACCGTATACCGTCTGTCATAGAATCTGGAAAAAAAAACCTCAAAAATTAGAATATAGCATTTTTTTTTATAGCCCATAAAAATTAATCAGCAGGTCGAACCGTAAACGATCTACTGATTTACAGATGTGTATATATACCAGAATACAAAACCGGTACCGAAGTCTATGCAAGATGCGAACATTAATATTATTTATCTGCTAATTAGCATGGAAACTGTTTCATTATTGTGCTTTCAACTGGGCGATGATAATTTAGCTTACTCAACAAACTTAACAATTTTAATACAGAATTTTTTTTAGCATATCAAAGACGATATAATTATAAGGCTAATTTTTTTTTAACTATAATTATAGAGGATGGCCCTTTCAGCTTAAATAAACGAAGCCGAAATATTAAGATTCTTCATTGACTGTCTTATTATGAGGCTTGGTAATAAAGATGTTTTTTAGTTGAGAGAAAATAATCCTGTCACAGGATTTGAATCCAGGACATTGGTATTGGGAGGCAAGCACCTTAACCACCAAACACAGCTCAAATACTGTGTCTGGCTCTATGCAGTACTGTACAGTGCTGTTTAAGTCTTCACTGACAGACAGTAGACGAAAACACATGCATTGGTTATTGAAGTATTTTACGATACCACCATTATTCATTTTTATTGCTGTTTAGTACTGTGTCGTACTAATTACTTGGGAAGACCGCTGTCGTAAATAAATTGTGGTAATATAATAAGACAAATAATTATACTGGTCATTCCATCATATTAACACACTATAAACTTCATATTATTTTTATTATTATTACATCATTACAGGAATGACCATCAAGAAGAACTTAATTATCTGTTTAGTTGGCATTGATGTTTATATCGCCAGCAACGTCAAAATAACGAACGACGTCACAATATGAGTTTGATTGTTTATCAATGTATTTACGAAAGAAAAAATTACCAATTACAGTATTATTAGGCTATTATTATTATTATTATTATTATTATTATTATTATTGTTAGACAATTATTATTATCAGACCATTATTATTATTATTATTAGGCAATTATTATTATAATTATCAGGAAATTATTATTATAAGGCAATTATTATTATTAGGTAATCATTATTATTATTATTATTATTATTATCATCATCATTATATTTCCATCATTATCATCATTATTATTGTTATTATTATTATTTTATTTATTTAATTAGGACTATTATTATTTTGTGTTGTTTTTTCTTATCTTTAGAGTTGTGACATTGGTGTTTATATCGCTAGCAACGTCAAAATAACGGATGACGTCATAATGCAGGTTTATACGAGAGTATAAATTACCAATTATTAGGCGATTATTATTACTATTATTATTATTATCATTCTTATATTATTATTGTTGCTGTTGTTATTATTATTCTAATTATTTATTTTTAAAATTAATTTATTTAGGCCTATCATTATGGTTTTTCTCATGTCCTATTTGTCATTCAGGCCTCCGGTCGTTTGAGTACAAGAAAGTAAGCACATAATTATTTTTATTAATATTATTGCTGTTATCATCATACAATTATTAATAATAATAATAATAGAATTATTATTAATGTTTATTAATGTTAATATCATTATTACTGTTACTGTTTTTAATGAGTTCTATTTGTTATTACGTTATACTATACGCTTTAAGTTGAGTTTTTACCGTTATAATTGGAAATGAAATATATAGTGATTTATAGTCTGGTCGTCATCATTATCGACAGACACTACTACTATATTAATGTTCATTATGATTATCATCTGCTATACAATAATTATTACATTTGAGTGCAATACTTGCTTGATAATCAACCACAATATTGAAAGTATGTGTGACGGAAAACGCGTATATCATCACGGGATTCAATATTTCATTTAATATTTAATATACCCATCGTTGTCGGAACAGAGGTCACGCTTCTCATCTGAATAGTGAGGAATCTGTTCTCACCTGAGGTGTCACAGACGTGATAAAAATCGCTTAAAGTTTCATTCAAAGTACAATTTATCAGATAGAGTGCATGTTCTTCGGACAATTACCATACTTGTTTTTATTACATTAATTGTCAAAAGTTGTCTTGCTCTAACGGGGTTTCAAATCTCTAGCCTATTGAAATGCTCGGAGCAAGTTACCGACTCGAGCAGTGTTCTGGAAACTGTAGGAGGGAACCTGGCTGTATAAGTAACACAACACCGTGTTTTCGTTCTGCGGTGTCGCCTCCACGAGGTATGCCGTTCTCGTTTGTCTGTGTAGTGAAGAAGTTGCAAGCTACGGGGTGTGCGATGGCAAGGGTCGGTAAAAATGTGTTACATCTCATACTTAGTCAAGTATTCAGCTATTAATATTATTAAGATAGTAAAATAATTTTCACGTCTTACTATTTTCCTTGTAACGATACAATAGTGAAATTGTTATTGTAAAGAAACAAAAACATATTGTGTTTGTACTATTATTGATTCTGGTTTTATACGTTAGACCTAATTGTTCAACTATAGTATACTTTACAGTATTGTACGAACAAAGAAAAAATATTTATAAAATGGGTTAAGTGGGAGTCGTCTATAAGTAGGGCAAGAAGTTATGGATGAGGGAGCTGTTATGTTTCCTTCCTTTATTTTGTAATTTGGGAGACACATAACACCTAGGCCTATTCTACTCCCGACATAATATTGCTATCTTTAATTTACTTAGCCCTCTAACTAGGCTGTATCCAAATGTACTTTATTCACAATACTGTACTCTTGCAAACAAGGGATCCTAGACCTAATTATCCGTAAAACATAATACGCACGTTAAAGCAACAAGTAGACCAAACATTAAATCAGTTTTATTACGGAGTAAAAAAAAACATGATTAATGTTAAATCGACATCCGATACACTCGAATGCGGAAATGTATCGATTAATATTCCTCGTGTTTAAAGCAGTACGAAACTGACGTCATAGAGTAGCGCGTTCAGTAGAGTCAGCCTACCAACCAACTAGCGCGCATTTATATGTAGATGAGACTACGCACTCGTCACAGCCTATCAAGAATGAGTGCTTCACGATGGTAACATTTCAACAAGCATTAACAGAAACGATAATGATCTCCAAAATCAATTCACATTATAATGAAGTTTTACTTTTTTTCAATAATGATTTTTACTAAACTGACAGAGAAAGCGGGAAAAAAAACTCACCATCTGATGAACAACTGGACATGATGATGTCACCATGACAACGGTATCAATGTAAGACAGAGCATTGGACAACTTAGCGACAGATTTAAAATTCAATGCGTATTTGACGAGCATTGAAGTGTAATTCGAAACCAGTGTAATTGCGTTGGTTTCTTTGTTTCCATCATATAGCTTTAAGTAAAAATACATATCTGAATTTCAACACAAAAAATATAAATAGTCTTTAATAGCTAGTGGATACAGTAAATTAAATTTATGAAGAATATGAATATAAATAAATTTTGAAGACTGACTGTCATTTAAAAATATTAAATAAGTTATCAATGAGATAAGGTACAAATCAAAACAATTTATTTTTTGCTGATATACATTTTACTACAAAAATACTTAAAAATTCATTACAAATAATTTAAGAGTGTGTAAAAAATATAGTTTATTACTTTAGGAAAATATTGTCTGTAGCTCACGATTTCAATTGAACGCTAATCATTTCTATGTAAGCTTATTCATTAAAAAGGGTAGGCCTATACAAACTACGAAATTAAAATATATGTTCTTAATTTTAAACTTTATCAAGACAATATCATATTACAGTATTACCTTTATATGACTGGCTGTAACACAGTGTATACTATCTATGACTATAATCGGTATACCTATCCATGTCTTTACATTTCTCTAGACGGAAGTTTTAAGTGTTAGTATTCTACCATTATAATGTAGGCCTATTATACTCATACTTATCTAGATAGCTGTCGGAGAGATTTCTTTATATAATAGGGTCTGTGATAAATCCTTCCTAAATACTCTGCGATAAACCAAACAAGTAGATACAATACCCATTCTCTGAAGTATACACAATTAATTCTATATGAACTTTTATTCTAAAGTGCAAATGCAATGAGATAATGATTCTGTCAAGACGAATATCATGTTTTACAGCGATATATCATATATTGAGTGTTAGGTACAAGCGCAGTGTACGAGTAAAGTACACTGGCCTGGAAGAGACAGAGCGTGACGAAACAATTTCTAATTCTAAACGAAAGCAAAAATGAGCACGGCTAAATAATTGAATACCTCACAACCTTGATTTCACCACACAAACTAATTAACTTTTGGTGATTCCCAACAAATCTGTTAAACACTTCAAACCAGTTCTTTTGTATAATAACAATCGGCATTTATGTTCGGGTTACTATATATTTAGATATTCTCCACCCCTATTATAATACCGATACACTGTATAAACTGAGTTTTCACTTCTTTTCAAAGTAATAAATAATAATAATAATTAAATACAACTTTTATTAATAACTACCCTGCATACATGCCCTATGCACTTTAAAGGTTTTGATAATTCGTCAGTCTCACGTCACTAGTGGCAGTGCTCAGATGTAGGTCAGTTCAATGGATAAGTATCATAATTTTATGCTATAAGTATTCAAACAATGAACATGTTGTGTTCGAACTCTGTAAAGGAATAGGTATCAGATACTTATTATAAAAGAAATACACTTTCTTTTTAAATAGAACACATTTTATAAGAACGCTGAGCCTGAAATTGCTTGAACAAATTAGGACAAAATAAGAACAAATTGAGTCTGAGGCAAAATGTCAAATGAGTTTTTTTTTTTTTTTACCTATTTTCCTAATAATTCGTTTGTTTTTTTTTTTTTTTTTTTTTTTATATAGAAAAACCAACAAATCTTATCTGTACGTTATGTGCAGTACCGGAATGCTATACCATTTCAGCCTGTAAATATATTGAAAGTATTAATTTAGGCATGAGAATATTTCATTTATATTAATAAGTATCTGATACCTATTCGTTTACAGAGTTCGAACACAACATACCCTTTTTTTTATAGGCACCAGTAAAATTTTGCCCAGGCTCAGTGTTCTTACTTTTTGACCATTGCAGGCTGAAATGGTCTACAGAACTGTATTATGGATCTTTAGGCCTATATAGGCCTATGAAGTAAAAGTTTAAACGATTTTTACGGACGGCGCAGTCAGACTTACTATACAGAGGTGTATGAAAGTTTATAGCTAGGTTTATATCATTGGCTGAAACCGATTGTAGTATATTTGATGCTTGGTAATCAAGTTTAAGAACATTTTAATCAAATGAAAGAAATATTATGTTGCTTAATGGTATGAAATTTTCTAATATTGAACAGTGTTTGTGTTTGTATTTCATCCTGTTTGAGCGTTTACACTGTTGGATAAGATAGAAAAAAACAAAAACAAAAAGTGTTATATAGGCCTACAAGTAAATAGTAACTAAATTGCCTATGAGTTTCGGTTCATTGTATGCGAAGCAGTTTGGGTGTCTATCGTTACTTCAGAAAACATAAAACCTAAAAGGCCATTAAATACAGTAGCCTACAGTGCTATGACCAGAACTGGTCAAGCCTAGCAACCGCGGATACTTGATACGTTGACGAATAAAGAGAGCAACTGTCCACGTCCACTAAAACGTAAATGGATGATAATTCATGGCCAGTGACTGTCAGCGGCGACTGACCGACTCGATCATCACCTAGCTACCTGAGACAGTTCACTCACAAACTTCTGTGTGGAAAGTTATGTAGCCTATACGGACGGAAGTGATAGACAGGCATGTATTCAATTCTAAGGAGGATTCAATGGAGGGGCGGGGGTAGCTAGAGGTGCCACGATTATAAAAGTTCTTATCTCAGCCCCAACTTATGGTGGGACAGACGTGGGTAGACCCTCTGTCTGTGAAAGTCCCTCCCTCCCCACTCTAATAGGAATTCCTGAATCTGCCACTGCATACGCAGGCCTACCACTAGGGTTTTATCGATCTGCTTGAGGTAACATCAGGCAACCAATCTGCTAAGGGGTTATCCCACTGGCGTACCACCAGGGCTACTACTAAATGTCTGTCAAGGATATAGTAACAATGCATAACGCCAACGCTACCGATATGCCAAGATGTAATTTATGAAAGTTTCAAATGATCAACTATGCTGAATAGGTCACTATGATAAAATAAAAAATTTTAAAATAGATAGTCCAGGCAAATATAAATATAATACAGCGGCTAGGAATATGGTACTATACGCTATCTCGGTGATGGTGAATGCATGGAGGTACCATGGTGAGTGAGTGTCTCTTGCTGTTACCAACCCTACTTTCTTTATCGTTACCGAGATAACGTACGGTACCGTACGTACCGTACCACTAGATCGGGATCGTATTCCGGGTAGCGCGCCCTCATATTATTTCCATAATGTTATACTGTAATATTATCGTACCACCAAATTTATTATAATAAAAAAATGAAATATTTTCAAATGAGTGAATATATTAATGATAATTTGCATGCCTATTTTATACTGTACAGCAAATATTAAAACATCAACAAACTTACTTTACATAAGTATCGAATGCTAGAGTGTGGTCGTATCCTATTCAGTACTACAGTAGTTTTTTGTTTTTTTTTTAACCTATCGCTAGAGGGAGTTTTTGTAAGTGCAAAGTCCTAAAACACTTGGTTCACTGTCTGATAATGGAAAACAAAACTACAAAGGAATATATATATATATATATATATATATATATATATACATACAGTATATATATATATATATATATATATATATATTATAATCAGAATTTTGGAAATTATCTAATGAAATAATAATAATTAAAGGATTCATCACTTTTCCTTAAGAGGTTACCCTGAAATTAGCTTTGGACGCTAAATTAGAATAAGAAAGAAAAGACATTTTTGTTAATATAGAACCACAGAAATGTGGTCTTTAATAGGAGGGGTCTTTAACTATAAGTAGACATGTAGAAAATATTTTAAGCTAAAAATAGTTCAACAATTTGAATTTAATGTCTATTGAATAGCTTACTTTGGATGGAGATAAGATTAATTGTACAGGTAAATGGAAGTTTAGCAAGAGAAATATGTTCTCCTAGCCAGTTTACGAATGTATTAATCATTCGTTGCAAAGACCCTTAAATTATCTGATAATCAATTTAAATAAATAGTTAAATTTTATAAATTCAATTCTGAGGGTTTGATAAATTTTTCCACAAACTTATCTCTGTAAGCGTTTTTATTTTCAATGCCATCTGGTGTTGTTTATTTAATTTAAACGATTATCATGTCGTACTACTGTTGCTTTCTCAACAATATCAAGGTAATGCTAGCCGCATCGTTCTGTAATGCACACACAGAATATTTCTTTTTAAAGATTTGTTTGCTTGAAAGGATTAGAAGGTGTCAATAAAATGAGGTTTTAGAGATATTACATCATTCATAATATCTTAGGAGTGATGTTTGCCCTACCTACGTTCCCAAATACTTGCGAAAAAAATCGCAAGTGATTCGGTGAGAATCGAACATCACTCTGATATTTTCCTGACGTAAACTCACATCGATATATCATAGTATTAGAAACCAATCGTGTCAATTTAATATATACTGTATGAATGATTTAATATATTGATATATGCATATTAGGGCTATATGCCTATACAAATGTATAAGTTAACAAAATGATAATAAATAATAATAATATACGGTAATAACATGCGTTGATTATTATAACACAATTAACAATATTTCGATGTGTGTGTATTAACAACAGGCCTACTTTTACTTTTTGTTGTGTAAATTGTTCGAAAGAAATATAAATACTTCAGAAGATTGTCTAATAGGCTAGTTATTCGGTGATAGATCATACGATCGAGATTTGTGACAGATTCTACTCCTAATACCAACACTCAATGTTTGTTTTTGCTCTATTTATCTCAAAATTATTATACTAATATATTATATTTTAGGAATGTGTGTTCCCTTCTATCATGTAATACTCATTAAACAGGACATCGTTTACATCCTAGGCCTATGGAGACAAAGTAGACCTGTAAACTAATTCCCATAATTTCATCGTACTTCGGTTTCATGAGTTCAAACAAAAATAATCAATTCGTCACAAACATAAAAAAAAATAAATATTAATTTTTGAGTAAAATAAGAGGAACAGATTCGATAAAAATCGTTATCAGTCAGAGAGAGAAAGAGAGAGAGAGAGAGTCCATTTATTATTTAAACCCACAACCTACATAAAACTAGGCCCATTCACTGACATCGACTGACCTTGGTCATTCGTCCTCACTTCCAGAAGGGTCAACGGCGCAAACATCATCGTGGGCAAAAACAAATACAACTTGGACATGCACGAACTAATCGTCTTCATTTTTTCTGAGGACTTCGTTCAATTGAGAAGCCGGACACCTATGCCCCGACCTACATTCTCAACTATTTACACTTAAACAAACGCGGACCTTACGATTTTTTTTGCAGCGCTTAAAACAACAGCGAACATGCTCTCGAATATATTTACCCGCCTCAAATATTTGCACTTGTTTTCTACGTATTTTCTCTGCTGATTAATGAACAAAATTGAATTGAATTGAGAAAGTGGCCGGAGAACGTCTCTATTGACAGGGAGTAAGACACTGGAATCGCAGCTCATTACCTAGGTCAATTAAAGTGTATCATTTTCCACTATTCGTTTACTTGATCTTGGTTGTTTACTTGTATGAAAATAATATCTATTTGCACGGCGAAATTCTGCTCCGTTATATCACAGTAGCCAAAGCTTTCTAGACAGGTTCAATTGAGGTCATCTGATCTCTAAGCATGCTATATCCATACCCGATGGTGTCATCCGACTCCCGTGGGAGACTTGAATGATAGCGGCATAACGAATGTCTTTATAATATACATATAGCCTCTCTCTAGTCACTTTAATTAAAGATGAGTTTTTTTCTTTCGTTTAATTAAACGAACGAATGCATTACTAACTTTTAACCTCATTTTATCACAGGTAGAATAATAATCTATGGCATTATTCCGATAGGCCTAATTGCAAAAAAAAAAAAAAAAAGAAAAAAAAAAAAGAAAAACACCCCGTGATTATTTTCATGAAAAGCTATACATTATCTTCATAAGCCTACACAATATCCTGTATCTTCTAACGCCAGGCGATACAGAATGGTATGGATGTGTTCTAAAATCCTGACTAGACTATCGCATTTTGCTTCATGTGACATGACATGCCTAAATATGGTCATGATGACATCACGTCATGACCATATATGGGCACATCATGACTATATATGGGCATACAT